>NC_088871.1:45093056-45270285 GCF_032884065.1 Artemia franciscana | reverse complement strand
TAAAATGAAAAAAAGAAGTACTCCAGCACTTACAGAGTGAAGCCTTACCTCTAATCCAATATAGAAACACGTGAAATAATAATCTGATTAATATAGAGAGAAAAAGCTCTTTTGATAGACCGAAACGTGTTAGTTTTCTGTAATTTTTTTCGATTTAGCATGGTTATTAATTAGTTGAATAACACGCCAAGTTTTATTATTCAAAAAATGCTTTGAATTGTTTGTTGCAGTGAGAAAGGGGGTTTCCCAGTGACGATATATAATTAGAGAAAAAGGGACTGATGAAAATATATTGAGGATTCTAAAAAAATCAAGTGATTTCATCATGATTCATCATGGTTTTGTGCCTTATATATGATAATTTTTCAGCTAATTCACTATTTCTGTGATTTTTTCTGTGAATTGTAGAAATTTCTGTGATATATATATATATATATATGTATATATATATATATATATATATATATATATATATATATATATATATATATATATATATATATATATATATATATATATATATATATATATATATATATATATATATATATATATATATATATATATATATATATATATATATATATAAATTCGAGCCCACTTATCAGTTTTCATTGATAACTGGGAAGCACTATCAGTGCCAAATGCGCCAGACCAAATGAAAACGGACCCCCTGTCAGAGAAGGGCTTTGGGTTAAACGTACAACACAGGATAATCGCTACATTGACATCCATCGGTGAAGTCCACAGAATCGCTAGATACTTCCATTTTTTTATCTATCCTTGTTAAAAAAAAACTTTTATTTCAAAGAATACGTTTTAACACTAAACAATGGAATCACTCGTTCGGATAAATTAATTTTAAAAAAGCAAAGTTTTTTGAGGGAAGTAAAGAGCGAAGTTGAAACTTAAAACGAACAAAAATTAATGCTTCGCAGTTTATCCAACATAATCAATAAAAATAGTACAAATAAGACAAATAATCATATTTCCCTATTTTTTAGGTTTATAGAAAACTAGCGCTTTACTGAAAACACGAAAACCAAGAATAAAAAACAAGAATGTTGATTTATTAGTTAAAAGTGAGTTATTAGTCTGACAACAACAATCTAATCTATAAGGATTTTCATAGTCTTACACTAGCTGTGATATCGGTGACTTTCATTATACAATTAAAATTATCTTAAAAACACAAGCATAAAAATAAATACTTTTTTAATAGCCACAAAGTCACTGAACAGCATACAGAAATATTGGATTGATTTAGCAGGTAACATTTTGGCCTCATCAGCTACACTACTGATAGAGAGACCTAATACCAATAGAGACCAATACCTACAATTTAAAAAAAAAACCCTAAATTGTAGGAAATACACTTCAGTATTAAAAGAAATGAAGAACAAATAAACCCTGGAAATGAACTCTAGAAGCCCGGTAATTTCTCTGTATACAACATAAATTGTTTTTAGTTATGATACGAATAACTAAAGCTAGACTAAAATAGACTAAATCTAGTCTATAGTCCTAGTACTATCAAGATGGCTTTGTCTACAAACTAATCATGACATGTCCTTTTCGGAACGTAAATGAGAGCCAATCATTGGACTGAACCATTGTGCAGAAGTGTTGCCAAATTAAACGAAAAAAAAATTAAGCAAGAATCCTAAAATGCTTTGTTTTTATACTGTAAAAAGTGTCCTTAATTGGTTTACTTTTACTGTACCAAAACTCCTATATTGTTTTGTGTTTTTCAGTAAAGCGCTAGTTTTCTATAAACCTACAAACATAGGGAAACATGATTATTTGGTTTATTTGTGCTAGTTTTATTGAGAGACTACAGAGCAATAATTTTTGTTCGTTTTGAGTTTCAACTTCGCTCTTTAATTCCCTCAAAAAACTTTTTTTTTCTTTTAGAATTCATCTTTGCCCGTTTTGTTTAAATTTGATGCAGAAGAAACACTGCAAAGATCTTTTATTTAATTTCTGATCGTTTTTCAAATAATACAGATAAATTCATGCTATACAAAATGGTGTACACGAATTTTGAAGGCGGGCAACCTCGACAGCTAGGAAAGAGTAACTATTTTTCTAGAGAAGATTTTTAAGGTTTTCAAACCTTAAAACTTAAATTTTTCAAGGGGGGCAGCACCCTCAAATACGCAATAATTTATACTTGTTCTAAGTTTTACTGTCACTCCTTACTTTCAGTTGAAAAAATTATTTAATTCCTGATCGTTTTTCAAATAATACTGAGAAATCCATGCTATACAAAATGGTGTACACGAATTTTGAAGGTGGGCAACCTCAACAGTTAGGAAGGAGTAACTATTTTTCTAAATAAGATTATTAAGGTTTTCAAAACCAAAGCAAAATGCTGGTATGTCTAACTTGTTTCAACAAACATCTCCCCTCTTCCCCCTGATAAACACCAAAAACAAGCATGTGCGGACATAGACATAGCCTACATGTTTGGAATAGCAATAAACAAGAAAAGGTTGGAAATAAACCTGACAACCAGAGAAATATCACAGAAAAAAAACGCAAATAGGTTCTTAGTGCTATGCTTTCTCTACATATAAAAAAAAAGGTAAAGGATACGGCATTAGACTTTACAGTCACTACCGGCGGTGCTGATCTCCGTTTCTTGGCCCTTCAACCAGGAAGTGCAATGGGGGGCTGGGGGCCAACCATTCTTTGCTTTCGCACACCCTTCCTGTTTACCTTCCCCATATTTCTCCAGGTACCCATTTAGAGCTGGGTCGAATCTGGATTCATGCCACTGACCCCCATCCCAACTGAACAATTGGGTAAACTGGGATTCGAACCCGCATCCTCTCGGACTAAGGATCCTGTATCCAGCGCACCAATCCACTCGGCCAGGACGGCTATTTATCTATATACATTGCAAATAGTTTTACTCTGTCTATTAAATAGTGAAAAAAAGGAAATATTATGAATAAATAAATATAACAATAAGTAATCCTTCTTTGAAGATACAACTTTGAGTGGTTCCAGAACCATATGCCTGCACTTCTCCAACCCCTAAATGGCAAGGGGTTGCGGTCTGGGGCGTAATTTGTTCCAAAAATAGTGTATGGAACATTCCACAATTCACAGAAAAAATCACAAAAATAGTGAATTAGCTGAAAAATTATCATATATAAGGCACAAAACCATGATGGAAATAAAAATGCCTGATTAAGGAACAGAACCTTTACCATTCTGATCCAAAGTCTAACGCGCTAGTAACTGAACTGTGGCGGCTGATGATCGAACTCAATCAATTTGTTCCTGTAGGACCAAGTTGTGAAACTTAGAGCCCTTTTCCCAAAGATTATGGAGAGTTATGTCATCACCAAAAGCATAGTTATTGAACCTTATTAAATAAAAAAAACAAGTTTTTTTAACTGAAAGTAAGGAGCGACATTAAAACTTAAAACGAACAGAAATTACTTCGTATATGAAAGAGGCTGCTTCCTCATCAACGCCCCGCTCTTTACGCTAAAGTTTGACTCTGTCTCTCAATAATTCTTTTTAAAACAGTAAAAAACTTTAGCGTAAAGAGCGGGGCGTTGATGAGGAAGCAGCCTCTTTCATATACGAAGTAATTTCTGTTCGTTTTAAGTTTTAATGTCGCTCCTTACTTTCAGTTAAAAAAACTTGTTTTTTTCATTTAATTTCTGAACGTTTTTGAATCAATGCATGTTTTGATTTTGGCTCTCCGCAGAGGAATAATTAAAACGAAATTTGCATTTTTTTTTTTTTTTTTTTTTTTTTTTTTTTTTTTTTTTTTTTTTTTTTTTTTTTTTTTTTTTTTTTTGGCTAAATGGCTTTCTCATAATTTTGATCGAATGATTTTGAGAAAAAAAGAGCGGGGGAGGAAGCCTAGTTGCCCTCCGATTTTTTGGTTAATTAAAAAGGCAACTAGAACTTTTAATTTTTTTTACGAATATTTTTATTAGTAAAAGATTTACGTAACTTATAAATTAGCTTACGTAAAGAACTTTCGTATTCTCATATTTTTATTACATATATGAGGGAATTCGCCCCCTTGTCAGATCCTCGCTCTTTACACTAAAGCTTAAATTTTGTCCCAATTCATTAAGAATGACCCCAGAATCACAAAAGCCATAGAATAAATAGTTGAAATTACTAAAAATACTTTAACGTAAAGAGCGAGGTATTAGGAGGAGGTGAGCCCCTCAAATGGGTAATAATTTCTGTTTGTTTTAAGTTTTAATGCTGTTCCTTACTTCAAGCTGAAAGAACTTTTTCATATTCACTTTTTCATTGTGTTTTTAAATAATGCTAGTAAATCCTGCGCTCCCTTCATGGAGATTTTCTTCCCCCATAACAAATTATCGACGGAAAGTTCCCCCAGCATATCCCCCTCTTCTCAACCCCTCCCCCAACCAAAAAAATCCTCCTGAAAACGCCTGTACACTTCCCAATAACCATTACTATATGTAAGCATTGGTCAAACTTGGTTTGTAACTTGTTGCCCCTCCCATGGGAACTGTGGGGGAGTAAGTCGTCCCCAAAGACATAGTTATAAGGTTTTTCGACTACACTAAATAAAATGACTATCTCAGAATTTTAATCCGTTGACTTTGGTAAAATAATTAGCGTGGGAGGGGGCCTAGGTGCCCTCCAATTTTTTGGTCACTTAAAAAGGGCACTAGAACTTTTCATTTCCGTTAGAATGAGCCCTCTTGCAACATTCTAGGACAACTGGGTCGATACGATCACCCCTGGGAAAAAAAAAAAAAAAACAAAACAAATAAACACGCATCCGTGATCTGCCTTCTGGCAAAAAATACAAAATTCCACATTTTTGTAGATAGGAGCTTGAAACTTCTACAGTAGGGTTCTCTGATACGCTGAATCTGATGGTCTGATTTTCGTTAAGATTCTATGACTTCTAGGGGGCGTTTCCCCCTATTTTCTAAAATAACGCAAATTTTCTCAGGCTCGTAACTTTTGGTGGGTAAGACTAAACTTGATGAAACTTATATATTTAAAATCAGCATTAAAATGCGATTCTTTTGATATAGGTATTGGTATCAAAATTCCATTTTTTAGAGTTTTGGTTACTATTGAGCCGGGTCGCTCCTTACTACAGTTCGTTACCACGAACTGTTTGATTCAGCAAATACATTTGAAATTGACTATTACAAAACATTGAGTTAATAAAAGTTTATATTATAAAGAGTGACAGCATTAATCTATATTCGGCGAAGCTGAACTTTAGCGACCAAGAGGAGGGGAGGGGGTACGTCAAGGAATAGTCATTTGGAATTTTGAGATTCAATTATTTATTCTTCTATGAATTTCTTCCTCTTAAGAGCATTCGATGTTTTAAAAATCATTTTCTGGGCCTCAACATCGGCTGACGGCGTTAAAGGGTTCATAGTGAATTCTCCCAAAGAACTAATGAGACTTAATAAGGGGGCTGGGAGGGGGAGTATACGGGAGGGGTTCTTGTAAATCTCCAGTTAAGGTTTTTTTACCATAAGCATTACAATGGTACCGTTGTATGCTTCCAAGATTTTCAACTTAAGAAGTGGCACAAAGCCGTTTCTAGTGCTATATGGCACTTACAGATGGTAGAGCTGATAAAAAGCACGTAGATATGAGCAATAGCTTTCAAATGAGCCATTAAACATCTCTCTAAGAAGTTCTGAACGCCCACTAGCCCCAGCTTTTTTACTTGAAACATGGCACCAATAGTGCCATTTGGCACATGCTGATGGTGAATTATATAGAGAAAACATATATATAGGAAAAAGATTTTATGTGAGCTATTGAACATCTGTCAACGTTTTGGTAGCCCGCTAGCCCCACCCCTTTACAAATGGCACAGAAAGTGTCATTATTGTGCCAAATGGCACGTTGATTTGAGAAATAGCTTTTGAGTGAACCATTTAGTATCTCTCTATGATGTTCTGGTAAACTGTTAGTCCTGAAAAATAAGAAAAAAATCAGGATACAGATCAGTGCTGTCCATGCAAAAAAGTGATTTTCCTTGTTCTTCAAGGTTGGGGACTGTAATTTCCCTGTACAAAGTTTTCGACTATGTTGATTCCAATGGTACACTTTTCATTTTTATCTGAAGCCATTTACAAGGGGTTTCAGACTTTTCTTCGAAATCACCACAAATTTCTTTTAGCAATAAACTTTTACTTTTAAGACCAACCGAAATAATAGTTAACATCCCTGAATCGGTCTCAGATGGTGATTTTTTTTACTAGGTATTTTTTTTTCTAAACGCTTTTTTAACTTTTGGTTACTATGGGCTGTTGTTCGCTCTTTACTAGGTTACAGCTACCGCTGCAACCTTGATCTCCTTTTTTTTGCTATAAATCTGACAACAAAGAGCCCTTAGAATAATAGAGACCTTAAAAGAGAGAGGAATAAAATATATAGTTCGTAGAAAATGAAATGGTAATTCTGGAAAATATCCTACCAAAAGGCAGTCTAAATAATTTTGGGTTCTCAGTGTAAACTTACTCACTTTGCGTGGGATTGCCCGCTTTCAAAATATTGCAAGTTGTAAAAAATGTACGGTGTGGCGGAATTATGTCAAAAATGGGGAAACACGAGGCACTCTGACATGTGCACCAAGTGGCAGAGAGTGGGCGGATCATTGATTTTAGTGAATCAATTCCATTTCTCCCTTACCTAAGCCTACTATCTCAATTGTTAGCTACATGTTACATAGTGGGAGGGGTATTTCCAAAGCTATTCAAAGCAAAAATTACATGCTCGTTAATGGTGGTATTTTCTTTAAGAACAAAACATATTGTTAACACCAGTTCCCATGAATTCCAAGGCGACGGCCCTGACAGCAATAAAACAGATCAATTAATTTCTTGTATACAACATTCCACACCACAACCAATCCATAAACAGTAAAAGACACGATTCGGTAATGATTGCTATTTTTATGGTTTTTGCAATTACTACATTTATTACCATCCAACCGGCAAAAAGCGGACAAGAACTTCGCATTCATGCAAGACAAAAAGCTTTTAATTATCAACTATATCGTATACTGATCTTCCTGCACTCACGCTTTTGTTCTGTTTTACAAAATACACCTTTGCTTTTACTTGATTACTACGGAATAAATTAGCAAAGATTCGGATAGTTAAAATTCTGCGCGTAAATAATTTTTTTATAAATTTTTTTGTCATTTATTAGTATCCTTCGAGGATGGTTCAAAATTTTTTGGATTTTTTGTCAATCGTAGGTATTGGTGATTGACTCGCCTTTGGTTGTTAGGTATTTGGTTTTGATTCTTCGAATTTTGGCTTTTATTGAATTTCATATATCTTTTTATTGTTTTTTTCACGTTGACTCTCCGCGTTAGATGGTTTTCTGTTGTCTTTTTTAGCATTTTCCTTAAATTTTTTTTCGCGCTGAAGAAGAGAGGCGGTTTTCCTCTCGAAATTTTCACTTTGCTTTATCAGTATTTTCTTTTGGCCTTAAAACGACATTTTTGATCGTTTTTTAATATAAATATATATATATATATATATATATATATATATATATATATATATATATATATATATATATATATATATATATATATATATATATATATATATATATAGCCATACACAATCAACCATAAAGAATAATCCATGGACAGACAGTCTTGTCGTAAGTATAATCCACGTAAATGTGAATGTTCTGTTGTTTTTTTTTCAAAATAACTTGTGGCTATCCAAGCTGTGTTATTTGTCAGATATTTTTACGAAGTTAAACGATCTTAACTTGTCTCTTCAAGGAAAAAATTGCGACATATTCACTTCAAACGATAAAATTGAAAGTCTTATTAAAAAGATCAGCATTTGGAAAAGTAGGGTCGAAAAAAATTCATTCGAAATGTTTTCCAGTGTCGACAATTTTGTAATTGAGAAAATTCATTGTAAAACTTTTATTGCCAGAACTATTGTAGATCACTTAAAAGCGCTAGAAATACAGTTACGGACATATTTTCTATTAAATATTAATTTACAAAAAGTAGTTTGGATTCAAAAGCCATTTTGAATTGGCTTAAGTGAGATTGATCATGTGCCACTTAAAGCTCAAGATGAATTTGCTGAGCTTTCGTGTGACTCAAACTTAAAACTGCAATTCCAAAAAAAACCCTTGACTGAACAAAAAATAGTTTGGATTCAAAAGCCGTTTTGGATTGAGATTGATCATCTCACGCACAATACTAGACCGTAGATTTAGGGCGAGTGGTTCAATTTCGGAATTAAGTTATTTAGCTTTTCAATTTTTAATTCTGCTAATTTTTTATTTTATCTGTTTGTTACTTTTTATGGTTTTCCGTGTCGTTTGGTTTCAAATTTTCTTTGCGTTTGGCCTGTTATTATCCATTTTGTTTTGTTCCGATTTTCGTTCAAACAATGTGAAGTTGCAGAACCTCCTTAATCTGTCCAAACCTAATGTTGTTAAAATCTAGAACAACATCATATCCATGCAAGACTATATGAACTTTGATTGCCGACTGTAGGCTATGTATATAGATTGTCCTTCAGCACTGCTTTATTTGTTCAATTGTATGGCATACAATTTTGCTTTCAACTGATTAGTAGAAACTGACTGAATAAGTCAGGAACGGATCTTGGGAGATGACATGGCCAACCGCCCCCTCCCAGTAAAAAACAAACATTATAGATGGTTTCAAAATGACAAAAAAAGCAAAAAAAAAATGTGAAGAAAAATATACAAGATCAATGGAAAACTTCTGAGATTCTGGGGAGAAAGAACACGATTCCTGTCCCCCCCCTTCTACATACGCTCCTGTTTGTTCTACGTCTCCTTGTTTCCAGAATATGGCAATTGGTCTTGCTGTACAGATAATTAACACCTAATTTATCGTGAGAAGCCTCCTTTTGCTTTGTAGCGATTCAAAATATGAGAAGTATTACAATTTTAACCCCCAACAATTTTAAAGTTTTTAACAAGTTTTCTCACTACAACAGTTATGTCAAAACCCACTAATTTCACAGTTCTTCTGCATTTCCAACATAAATTTTTGTGTACGTGTCTTTTTGTAAACTTAAATATTTTCAAACTTTCCTAGATATCCCTGGATATTCTCCTATGGGAGATGTTGCCAGTAGTCAAACAAGCCAGTCTCTTTGTCTATTTTAATGTGGTTTCCACAAAACTTTCGAAGGAGCTCTAGGCGAGTCTCTAGGGGGGAAATATTGAAAAAAGAAGCATCTCTTTATAGCTTCTTGCTCAAAAGATATTGGGGACCCAAGTCACTCAGTTCAAAAACAAAACAATTTTATAACAAATACGCAAGAGCAATTCGATCACAAATTTTAAGACGTTGTGCCCTCTGAAATGACAAAACCGATCAGATGGAATCCAGCTATCATTTACCTACTCTTTCTGCCCTAATGCCCTCCTGTAGGTCCATATTGCATCAAATCAAGATGTCAGGATATCCATTTATTCAGAAAAGACAAGAATACCAAAAGATGTGACTTCAGGAAAAAAACAATGGACGGATCACAACAGGTAAGGAGGCAAATTTATTCAAATTGGCACTCAAAACAGAAGTTTTTTCGGTCATTCAAACTCTATCCCCCCCTCCGCCAAAACCTGGTACAAACATATATGTTGCTCACTTTCAATCCATGATCATTTAAGGAATACTGCTAAATTATTATATTTAATTCACTAATGTTTATTAAAATTGCAAGATGACTGTTAGCATTCAGGGTTTTAAAGTTATTAACAACAAATTAGAGGATAAAATTGTATTTTGGGCGTACTATAACAAAAAGCATAGCACCTAGATTTTTAACATTATTTAACGCCGGCTACAAAATTTAACACGGTTTTTATCCAGCAACTGGTTTCCCTCCTTGATTAAAAGCCCAATTTTGCAATACAGAAGTTCAAAAGAAAATCAGAGCCAGTGAATGGATTTTGATTTCCTCAAAAGTTGGAGGACTGCCAGCCACCATTTGTACAACGTAACCCTAAATGGTAAGATAAGATTCAATCGGGTTCATTAACATAAATAGAAATAGATAAACATATATTATGCTTTTTATGCAAAAAAACGTCCCTTAAACTTAACAATTCCTCATAATTACACGCTACGGCTCTCGCTTCACTCTTTAAGACAACCACATCCCTCATAAAAAAAATAAACATCTAAAATAAAATTACCTCTAACCTCCCCGAAAGCAAAGCCACCTTAATCTTATAGCAATAATAATAATTAATTAAATAAACAAATTAAAAAAAACGCTTAATTATTAATTAACTCTATTTATTGATAATTAATTAGATAATTTTAAAATTATTTTTAAATGGCCCAAGGGAATTCCTACATCTCAGCTCTTGTGGAAGCATGTTCCACACTTTCGCACATGCCACATCCGGAGAAAAATCCGATCGTACTGTTGGTGTTCGTCTCACTAAAACGTTAGATCTAGATCTCGTATTCCTATGATATTGTTCCGATACCAAATGAAGGACCTAATCCGGAAAAAAAAATAGAAAAAGGTAACTGAGCACGATAAATGATAAAGCGAAGCAAGAGAAAGAAACTCGTCAACATTTCCAATCATTTTCAGGGCACGATTGTGGATTAAATCAAGCCTTTTCAGGTGGGATGTGAATGTTGACTTCTAAATTGACACACAATATTGCAGGTTGGGTTTGATAAGTCCATTGTAAAATAAAAGAAGAGTTTTTTTTAGGGAATGTTTGCCTCAGTTTCCTGATAACGCCAAGATTACAGGAACCTTCAGGTCAACTGCAAGGATCTGATGTAGGTGGGAATGCTTATCATTAAGGAGTACACCAAGGTACCGCGCATAAGCCGTTTCGGTCGCCTAATCGTTCCTCGAAAAGTCGTTAGTCCTGATATTTCTGGATGAAAAGCTCCAATCCTCGAGAAAAAGAGAACGCACGATTTGTCCAAATTTATTAAAAATCGATTGGCATCAATCCAGACGTAAGTCTCTTCTAAGATGACGTTAAATTTACTCTAGAGTGCTGACATGTCAAAGTCACGAAGTCTATTGTAGTGTCATCTGCAAAAGCCACAAGTTGATTCATTGCTTGAAGTCCCCACAATTTGCAGCATCATGAAGTGTTGAACAAAAAATGCAGAGCACAACTTAGATCATTCACGTAAACCAGGAATAAATGTGGACCCAGGACTGGGTTCAAGTACCAACGATTACTAGTCGTTGGTATGTAGGCTACTAATCACTGGTACGTTGGATGGTAATCGTAAGTAATCTAACGGTTACTAAGCTTAGATCAGAACCATAGCAGCGCCTCTAAAATTGGACAGATATTCAATTATAGCTATTTTAGTCTAATCAGAAGGCTTGAATAAATACCACTAGGGTCGACATGATGAGCATTACACGAACAAGATCATACGAAACCACGTTGAAAGCAGAATTATGGAAGAATTTTTAGTCAGTATAATTGGAGGGCTCTAAGTAAGCCCTAGGGCCGAAAATTCCTCTCCACGCTTGAACTTCGTCATTTTGACAAATTTCTGAATTTCTCCTGATATATTTCACATTTCTTCGTACATTTCTACTGAATCATAATCATTCAAGTGTAATTTACAATATGGTTATAAAAAACTAAATGTCGAATATATAAAAATTAATTCCAACAATATATTTACTTCAACGACACCTACTCATGCTTTGGCGGTTTGTACTAAGGAAAATTTTTACCAAGGCTATTGTGCCACTGAAGATCCCCTGTCACCCCAACTCAACACCTCGCTCTTTACGATAATTTTTGACTTTTTGTTCCAATTTTTTAAGAATGACTCCTGACACACAAGGGCCGTTTAACTAGATTAATAAACTTTTTAGAAAGTTCCTTACTTTCAACTGTTTTTTTTTTTATTATTATTATTTAACTACCATTTTGACCAGGACTGTCCCAAAGACGACCACTCTTTTGACGGCTGTTCATACCATGACTTCTGCTATAACGACTACTCCTACCATAACTACAACTGCTATTGATACTACCACCATTGCTATTACCACAATTACTTTTGCCACCACAACTAATACACCTACGACGGCTACACCTGCCACGACTACTCCACCAAAGAGATGACTGAGGTTAACACGGCTACTGTTACTACCACCGCTCTTACTATGATCATTCCAACAACAACTACTACTACCCTGTTTCCACTGTTGAAATGAACTATTGAATTAATAAAAAGTATTAACCATTGCTATTAAATATACACATATAAACTATGCCGATTAAAAAACAAACAAAAGTCAAAGTAAAAAGCCAAAGTTTTCTCATGAAAAGTAAGTGAACTGGAACACATAAAACGAGCAGGAATTAAGTTATGCAAGATTTCAAACGTAAAACGACAGAAATTACCAAGAATGACGAAATGAAATATAGTAAGAACAAAGATTACAGCGAACAATACGAACTTAAATCGCCACATCCATATGAAACGATGTATGTAGCCTATATGGAGACTATTTGACAAGGCAGTGACAAGACTAAAACAATAAGCGAATACTTCTGCTTTATGTTCATCAGCCGTCCTCGGTAAAGAGTAAAAACTGAACAATTACCATTACCATATCTAATCTTTCTTCTCATCCTTTTTGCTATTAATTAAAAAAAAACTTTCCGAAAAAGAAGTTCGTCAAAGAAAAGTAAACGCTATATTAAACTTAAGATCAGCAGAAATATAAACCTATAATAATTTAAACTTTAAACGACCGAACATTACTATTAAGGTATAAATGAAACCCAAAACGAACAAATAAGATAAACAATCACAAGAAACATACAGCAGTTGCTGATATAAATGAGTGAATAAATCATAGAATAACTAAAACTTGAATTGAATGTGTAAATCAAGCTCAGAACGAACAAAAAATGACTACCAACAAGTGTTTGGATAATGCCCCTTCCCTAACAGTAAATGCCTAAAGCCAACTGAGTCGTTGACTCTACTGAAAAATTTATGTTCCTTGAACAGTCTTGGAAATAACTAATAAAATGAAAATGAATATTTGATATATAATAATAATAATTGCTGAAAGCTCGTCAATTGAAGATTTTATTTCACTGTAATTTTTATTTTTATTTTCAATGTTGTAATAAGTACAAAAGAAAATATTTGTAATATAATTCGTTTTCAGTAAAGCACCAATAACACTGTCGGCTTTATATTTTTGCAGTTAAGGAAGTGGACAGTAGCCAAATTGTTGTTTGAGTGATTTTTTATTCGTGTGAGCATGATTTGCATATTCAAACTGAAGTTTTACTTATTCTAAGATTTGTTTACTCATTTATATTAGTGCCTGTTGTATGTTTGTTTGCTATGTTGTTTATTTAATTTGTTCGGTTTGGGTTTCATTTATACTTTAATAATAATTTTCGGTCGTTTAAAATATAGATTACTATAGGCTTATATTTCTGCTGATATTAAGTTTAATAATAAAGCCTTTACTTTTCTTTGAAGGACTTCTTTTTCGGAAAGTTTTCTTTAACTAATTGAAAGAAACAATTGACGGAAACGCTTCGAGAAACCTGACGGAAAAACCAAAATTCTAATGCACTGAAAAGTAATAGTGATCTTTCTCCCTGCTACTTTGAATTTACGACATTACTGCCCCAGGCTTTTATTTTTTGTCAAGGAAACTCTAATTTTTCAGGGTAACAAAAACAAAATTGTTTTTGGTTTTGTGCATTTGGAGATGAAACGTTTTTGTCAAAAATTACATAAAAAAAACTAGTTTTTTTAACTGAAAGTAAGGAGCGACATTAAAACTTAAAACGAACAGAAATTACTCCGTATATGAAATGGGTTGTCCCCTCCGCAATCCCTCGCTCTTTACGCTAAAGTTTTTAATTGTTTTAAAAAGCAGAATTGTGGCAAAGAGTCAAACTTTAGCGTAAAGAGCGAGGGATTGCAGAGGGGACAACCCATTTCATATACGGAGTAATTTCTGTTCATTTTAAGTTTTAATGTCGCTCCTTACTTTCAGCTAAAAAAAATTAGCTTTTTTTTATTTAATTTCTGAACGTTTTTGAATTAATGCATGTTTGATTTTGGCTCTCCACACATAAATTATTAAAATGAAATTTGCATATTAATTCCTTTTTTGGCTAAATGTCTTTCTCTTAGTTTTGATCAGACGATTTTGAGAAATAAGGGATGGGGAAGGAGGCCTAGTTGCCATGCATTTTTCGGTTACATAAAAAGGCAACTATAAATTTTAATTTTTGACGAATTTTTTTTATTAGTAAAAAATATAAGTAACTTAAGAATTAACTTACGTAACAGACTTTTATATTCTTTAATTTTTAAAAGAGCGAGGTACTCCTCCTAAATACCTCGCTCTTTATGCTAAAGTATTTTTAGAATCCCTCATATGCGTAATAATCTCTGTTCGTTTTAAGTTTCAATGCTACTCCTTACTTTCAATTGAAAAAACTTTTCTATGTTTATTTTTTCATTGTTTTTTTTATAGTAATCTTAGAAAATCCTGCACCCTTTTCATTGAATTTCTGTTCCCCCATGACATATCTCTCTAAGGAAAGATCCTCCCACATGGCCCCCTCCCCTCAACACCACCCCCAAAACCCAAAAAAATCCTCTGAAAACGACTGTACACTTCCCAATAATCATTATTATATGTAAACACTGGTCAAAGTTTGTAACTTGCAGCTCCTCCCCCAGGGACTGTGGGGGAGTAAGTCATTCCCAAAGACATAGTTATTATGGTTTTTGACTATCCGGAACAAAATTTTGATCTGTTGACTTTGGAGAAAAAATAAGCGTGGGTGGGGGCCTAGGTGCCCTCCGATTTTTTTTGTCACTTAAAAAGGGCACTAAAACTTTTCATTTCCGTTAGAATGAGCCATCTTGCGACATTCTAGGACCACTTGGTCGATACAATGACCCCTGGGGAAAAGAAAAAAAAACAAACAAACAAATAAACACGCACCCGTGATTTGTCTTCTGGCAAAAAATACGAAATTCCACATTTTTGTAGATAGGAGGTTGAAAATTTTGCTATAGGGTTCTCTGATACGCCGAATGCGATGGTGTGATTTTCGCTAAGATTCTGTGACTTTTAAGGAGTGTTTTCCCCTATTTTCCAAAATAAGGCAATTTTTTCAGGCTCGTAAGTTTTGATTACAAAGACTAAATTTGATGAAACTTATATATTTAAAATCAGCATGAAAATCTGATTCTTTTGATGTATATTTTAGCATCAAAATTCCGTTTTTTAGAGTTTCGTTCACTATTGAGCCAGGTCGCTCCTTACTACAGTTCGTTACCACGATCTGTTTGATTTAATTTTGCTTTTTATTTCTCTATAGCCTGTGTTATGAAATTCGAATTGACATTTGCACAAACAAAAATATATTTCCACGTCAAAGGTTCTGACAACCAATTTAGTATTATCCATAATTTTTGCTCTCTGATATACAGAAGAAAAAATAGAAAACATCGGCATCAATTTGAGGGTAGGGGGCGCATAACTTCTAGATGCCCTCCCTCCCGTAGACTTTGAAAAATATATTTTTGGCTATTTTCGTTGAAGGATGCCTTTTTTGGGTATTTTAACTGAAAAAATTGAAAAAAAGATTTGTCCCTAGATTTTGAAAAATACATTTTGCCCCCTCCTCTAAATTTTAGTGAATCGACGCCACTGCTAGAAAGTCAATGCTTTAGGTTCGTGTCTGGTTTCCCTTAGGAGAGGGTTCAAGAACCTTGGATTCAAAACATTTAGAATAAAAACACAGTATAAGGTATTTTTTGTTTATTACTACGACATTGCTGTTTATAAACAATGCATTTCACCCCCACCCCTAAGTCGATTCTTTACTATAGATTTTCTGGAAGTTGACCGAGTGATACAGCCTTTTGTTAACGGGATTTAACCATTCCCTAAAACACTTCAAAAAAGGGACGTACGCAGAGGAGGGGGTTCGGATATCCCCCCCCCCCCGGAATCCTACCTTTTCTTGGATTTACTGGCGATTCTAATTCAAACTATCAAATAAAATTAGTCTTCTTTTTTCGCATCCCAAACAAGAAATTTATGACATAAAAACTGCGTTCGTGCCTGAACAAAAGAGGTATAATTGAACATTAAAATCTACAATGGAAACTGGGGCTAAAGATAAAACTTAAAAAGCACTGGCCACTTCCGCGTGAAAAAGAAATAATGAAGACATGGCTTTAATTTTACATTTTATTCTGCTTGAAAAAATACACATTCGCCCCTAGCCAATTAACAGACACTGACTAAATACCGGAAAATGCTTCAGAATCTGTTGCTGCTAATTGCATCCTTTGTTACTAATGGAAAGAAAACAAGAAGATGCTCTCAGGAATCGAGGTCTTAGAATGATTTCATTTTTATGTCCACTAGATAGCTCATCTATTGACGTACACTCAGCGGACGGGGCACTTTTTCTGGAATATTTCTTAAAAGAAGTGTTGATAACAAAATCCGTTCAACGTCAGGACCGCCATTTGTGCACTGAGGGGTTTTTCTAAGGGGAAGTCATTTTAAAATGAAATAATAAACGAGACAAATTGTGAATATACAGAGATCAGGTTCTCAACTATTTCATATTGTCGTGAACCCACAACAAATTCAATGCATAAAAAAGAGAGAAAAGGATCAGCTGAATTACACAAAAAAACAACCAAAATCCCTCTTGTACAAGTGTCCCAAATTTGCCCTTGAAGGAGGTAAATGAGGGCGGGAAATCTATTTTTGTGTATATGAATGTTTTGGAGCTTAAATAGCCGTTTCCTATCAAATCAAGCTTGACAAATCCGAATACGACGTCATAAATCCAGTTTCTGTATCAGGGTATCAATTTCAACGTTCATGGAATTGGGAGAGGGGTGGATAAAGTGCGCAGAACATTATTTGACAGTAGTGTCCCTTATACTATTTCTGACACCTGTACTTCGTCGATGGTATCTCCTTCAATTAGCAAATCGTACGCCTGTTTTGTCTTTTCAAGAGGTTCTGGTAACATGTCAATGGCCTCAGACACTCTGTTATTCAATTCTGATGATAAAAGGTTCGCATAAAGGGACACCTCCAACAGACCATGACATCACACAGCACGAGAGACAGCGTGGCCTTGTAACATACTTAGCCAGTGTTGGGCGGTATACTTGACTTACGATTTCCATAAGTCCCTGTGTCAGCCAAAAGGAAGGCAATGGGTCCTAGGAAACTCATCTTCGTGTGAAATCCACCAAGGGCAACAATAGCATTTCTCAAAGCACTTGTGGCAGGCTCTGCATTGACAATACACTTTGGCTTCCAGTCAAGCATTTGGTCAAAGGTTTTTCCAGCTCGACTAGCGCGCTTGCTGGTTTTATTCTTCTGTCCTTTTTTTCGAAAGTAAATAAAACGGCACAAACCTTTTATATAGTCTTGAACCCAGTCATGTAGCAAATACTATGGTAGATGGCCCAACTGATTAGATCTGCTAAAGAATGGCAGGAAAACCGCAAACTGAAGGGAGGAGAGAATTCTAGAATACTCGTTTGAAATTAAACTGTCTGAGCCTCATATTCTAAGGCACCATTACTAGCTTGATAGGAAATGGTGAACCGACGAAAAATGATTAAAATAACTAGTTCACATAGGTCAATTTTCACAACCGTCTTAGGCAAAAGGAGGTATTGACTACGGAAAAACAAGTTATTCACTTCATTTTCGAATTCGCCACCGCTTACAGGAAACAATCAAAAAATACGACAGCCTCTTAATTTCGAGTTTTAAAACCCTCCCCATCCTTTTAGGGGAAATTAGGCATATGGACACGGAAAAATTGGAATCTAAATTCAGATTTGGAGTCAACATGCTTGATTTGATTGGAAACGACTATTTAGAGTCCTAAATATTCATAAAACAAAAAATCAGTTTTCCCCCTTAATTCCCCCTTCAAGGGCAAACTTGGGAAACTTGTGTAAGGGGGTAATTGTTGGATATTTTTTGTGTAATTAAACTGATTTTTCTAAGCATTTCGATGTAAAAAAGAATTCCGTTGCAATTTCCCGAGGTTTGACCATTTTTTCCCGTATCTTTCCAACACTATAGGGGATTTTAGCTTCCGAGCCAATAAAAAAAAAGGAACTTAACATTCAAAGAGCAATCAAACAGTTCGTGGTAACGAAATGTAGTAAGGAGCGACCCGGCTCAATAGTAACCAAAACTCTAAAATATGGAATTTTGATACCAATAGCTACATCAAAAGAATCACATTTTAATGCTGATTTTAAATATATAAGTTTCATCAAGTTAAGTCTTACCCATCAAAAGTTACGAGCCTGAGAAAATTTGCGTTATTTTAGAAAATAAGGGGGAAACACCCCCTAAAAGTCATAGAATCTTAACGAAAATCACACCATCAGATTCAGCGTATACGAGAACCCTACTGAAGAAGTTTCAAGTTCCTATCTACAAAAATGTGGAATTTCGTATTTTTTGCCAGAAGGCAGATCACGGATGCGTGTTTTTTTTTTTTTTTTTTTTTTTTTTTCAGGGGTGATTGTATCGACCTAGTTGTCCTAGAATGTTGCGAGAGGGCTCATTCTAACGGAAATGAAAAGTTCTAATGCCCTTTTTAAGTGATCAAAAAATTGGAGGGCACCTAGGCCCCCTCCCACGCTAATTATTTTCCCAAAGTCAACGGATCGAAATTCTGAGATAGCCATTTTATTCAGCGTAGTCGAAAAACCTTATAACTATGTCTTTGGGGACAACTTACACTCCCACAGTCCCCGTGGGAGGGGCCACAAGTTACAAACTTTGACTTGTGCTTAGATATAGTAATGGTTATTGGGAAGTGTACAGGCATTTTCAGGAGGATTTTTTGGTTGGAGGCAGGGTTTGAGAAGATGGGGATATGCTGGGGGAACTTTCCATCGAGGAATTGGTCATGGGGGAAGGAAATTTCCATGAAGGGAGCGCAGGATTTACTAGCATTTCTTAAAAAAAAAACAATGAAAAAATAAATATGAAAAGTTTTTTTTCCGCTGGAAGTAAAAAGCAGCATTAAAACTTAAAACGAATAGAAATTATTACCCATATTAGGGGCTCACTTCCTCCTAATACCTCGCTCTTTACGCTAAAGTATTTTTAGTAATTTCAACTATTTTTTCTAAGGCTTTTGTGATCCAGGGTCATTCTTGATGAATTGAGACAAAATTTAAGTTTTAGTGTAAAGAGCGAGGTACTGACGAGGGGGCGAACCCCCTCATACATGTAATAAAAACATGAGAATATAAAAGTTCTTTACGTAAGCTAATTTATAAGTTACGTATGTCTTTTACTTATAAAAAGATTCGTAAAAAAATAAAAGTTCTAGTTGCCTTTTTAATTAACCGAAAATCGGAGGGCAACTAGGCTTCCTCCCCCGCTCTTTTTTTCTCAAAATCATTCGACCAAAATTAAGAGAAAGCCATTTAGCCAAAAAAAAAATAAATATACCAATTTCGTTTTAATTATTCCTCTGCGGAGAGCCAAAATCAAAATATGCATTGATTCAAAAACGTTCAGAAGTTAAATAAAAAAAACAAGTTTTTTTGAATGAAAGTAAGGAGCGACATTAAAACTTAAAACGAACAGAAATTACTTCGTATATGAAAGGGGCTGCTTCTTCATCAACGCCCCGCTCTTTACGCTAAAGTTTTTTACTGTTTTAAAAAGAAGAATTGAGAGAAAGAGTCAAACTATAGCGTAAAGAGCGGGGTGTTGATGAGGAAGCAGCCCCTTTCATATACGAAGTAATTTCTGTTCGTTTTAAGTTTTAATGTCGCTTCTTACTTTCATTCAAAAAAACTTTTTTTTTTATTTAATCATAATAAAAAATTAAAATGAGAATAGTTAGCAGACCAGAGAAAAACAACTTGACAATAGCAAAAAGTAGAAGAGTAAGTAAACATAGAGAAATTCTTGCCAATAGAGAAACATACATTTAAGTTGGCCATAACGACTAAAAAGAATTCTCACGATAACAACTGTTTCAATTAAACGGTTCAAATGCCAAACTGACCACGTCCACAAAGCAAACAGTGGAAAAAACTTCTTAAGTCCATTTTAGACTAGACTTGGCCAAAGTGGCTTCTAAAAAAGGATTCACAATTCAATACAAAAAAAAACTGTTGGTGTTTTTTATCTTTTAATGATTATTTTAAACAAAATATCCTTATCACTGTAAAAAGCCAAGAGGCAACGTGTTCGATACTATGCTTCCAGAAACGTAAAAAGTAGAGTCGTTGAGGCTGACTTCTGCAGAATTCAATCAATATTTTTGTGAAACCCCAAAGAAGCTCTTAATTTTCTCAGTCAACGAAACTTTACTTTTTTAGTTAAAATGAACAAATAAAATAGTTTTAGCTATTGTTATAACCAAGAAACTTAAAGGATAAGGACAAACTCAGGATAAAGTTCATGTGAGATTATCTAGATCTGAAATAGGTGTAGGAAAAGTTGATTCCAAGAAAAGAGAGCCAGGGGAAATTAAGAAGTGAGATGTCAACGGCAGCACATCTAAAGGTCAGAAGCATACCTAGGAGTAGGGAAAGAGAGAGGTGGAATTCCCCAGGATCCAAAGAGGTCCTGCAAACGAAGTTAGCAGGACCTCTCAAGGCTAAGCCAAAGAGGTTAGCATAACAAAGTGTATCGTTTCGTGTTTCCTCCCCATCCAAAAGCTTATTACTTCTCCAAGGGCAAAACCCACATACATCATGAGCTACTAGTTCAGACAGGCACACGCATAAACCTTTCAGGGGACAGGGCAAAATTTTGAAAAAAAAAAACTTAAGCGAAGGGTATAATTTATTCAAACGTGGACAATTATGGATTTTTGTACATTTTCGGTATTCCAACGCCAGGATGCACTTCTTTTCAGCCTTCCTAATGGGAGATAATTTGTAACTCAACTAAAACCCGTCTTGTAGTTCTAATAATTTGTGTAAGTAGATAATGAGCTCTGCAACGGTGATAATGATATATTTTAAATTTTCACAAGCCAATTAATCCACTTAAAATAAATGCTAATCATCAAAAAAATATAGAGATCAGCTTAAAGATCGGCTTTAATTAAAGAGATCAGCTTTAAGTGGAAACCTGCCTTCCAAACTTCCAAAAGCTTTTGGGGACAATCATCCCGCGATGTTCACAAAACTGAAGAATTAATTGTCAAAGAGTGCTGTCACATGGACCAGTGCATAGGACCTGCTGTCGGGCAAACGCAAGGACCTGTCGGGCAAAGGACTGCATAGGACCTGCTGTCGGGCAAACGCAAGGACCTTTGTAGCCAAGAATGAAAGGTGGATCAGGAGTCAGTTCCAATGGTTATTTAAATATAATATTGTTAACTTTTTTGGGGGAGAGAGAGGGGTTGGGACACGAAGCGAGGCCTAGTGGTCAGTTCTCATATTTTTTGGAAAAAATATCGTATCGTTAATACGTTTTTGAGGGTGGGGGAGTCGGGCCATGGAGGGAGGGACAGGGGTCAGCTCCCATGATTCTTAGAATAAGATATATTTTATAAGGTTTTTTGGGAATGGGGCTTTGGACCATGGAGGGACCACCAGGTGTCAACTCCCATGATTAATCAATTAATGAATGAATAACGATTATCAGCTAATGTCATATAATCAATCATCAATTAAATATTAATTAATGAATGTCAGATAATTAATTCCGGATACGGAAAAGACCGACAAGTTGATTTGCCACTTACCCCCTACCTATCCACAATATGCTCAGGGTGGTGTTCCTACTTCCTCTAAAAAGTAAATTTGAGAAACCTGTATAACGAGGTTAAAATCTAGTGGTCAACATAGCAACTTTCCATTTCCAAATCAGTTTAAACCAAATCTGACCTATGCAACAGTTTTATTGACCTACACCAGGACTAAATACTCACTCTAACAATCAATATCGGTCTTTATCAGTTATTAAAAAATCCTTCTGTTTAATAACTGATAATAAGGTCTGATAGCTCATTTCGTTATTAAAGAAGTTTAGTCGATATGCATATCAATAACAGCAGATAGTAAGAGGCTGCTTACAGCAGAAACACTACACATTAACAACTGAAGCATTTGTCACTTCACGATTAATCAGCACCGCTCTAGCCTCCAATAGAACTGCTTCCGGAACCACAAGATCATGACTAAGGCGACCAAAGTGAGAAATTTCAAACTCAGCCTTAGTCTGTTTGAAGCTTCCCTCAAGCCAGCTCCCAAGAGCTCACTACACCTACTACTACCACAATTAACAGCTCATCGCAGCACCAATTCCCCTGAGGCCAACACAGCTGAGCACGTTCTTCTTCCACCCATAACCTATTATAAACTCCCTTTCGTGAAGTTCCGATTTCCTTTAAATCCTTTCTTATAATCTTTTGCCACTCCATTCGGAAACAACCTGCTTTTCGTTTCCCCAAGATGGATGGTCAATGAACAAAATTTTTGGCAATCTGTTAACCCTCATCCACAAAACATTGACTAGTCATCTTAAAATTTGTTCTATTAAATAAAAAAAAACAAGTTTTTTTGAAATGAAAGTAAGGAGCGGCATTAAAACTTAAAACGAACAGAAATTACTCCGTATATGAAAGGGGCTTTTCCTCCTCGACACCCCGCTCCTTACGGTAAAGTTTTTTATTGTTTTAAAAAGTAGAGTTGCGAGAAAGAATCAAAATTTAGCGCAAGGAGCGGGGTGTCGAGGAGGAAAAGCCCCTTTCATATACGGAGTAATTTCTGTTTGTTTTAAGTTTTAATGTCGCTCCTTACTTTCATTTCAAAAAACTTGTTTTTTTTATTTAATTTCTGAAAGTTTTTGAATTAATGCATGTCTGATTTTGGCTCTCCGTACATAAATTATTAAAATGAAATTTGCATATTAATTCTTTTTTTGGCTAAATGGCTTTTTCTTAGTTTTGATCAGACGATTTTGAGAAATAAGGGGTGGGGAAGGAGGCCTAGTTGCCCTCCAATTTTTCTGTTACTTAAAAAAGGCAACTAGATCTTTTAATTTTTAACGAACGTTTTTATTAGTAAAAAAAATACGTAACTTAAGAATTAACTTACGTAACAAACTTTTATATTCTTATATTTTTGATTATATATATGAGAGGGTTGGTCCCCTCGTTAATACCTCACTCTTCACACTAAATCTTGTTTTGTCCCAATTCTTTAAGAATGACCCCTGGATCAGAAAGGCCGTAGAATAGATAGTTGAAATTACTTAAAAATTTTTTAGCATAAAGAGCGAAGTATTTATCTCCTCCTAAATACTTCGCTCTTTATGCTGAAGTATTTTTAGAACCCCTCATATAAGTAATAATCTCTGTTCGTTTTAAGTTTTAATGCTTCTCCTTACTTTCAATTGAAAAAACTTTTTCATGTTTATATTTTCATTGTTTTTTTTTATAGTAATGCTAGAAAGTCCTGCGACCTTTTCATTGAATTTCTCTTCCCCCATGAAATATTCCTCCAAGGAAAGATCCTCCCATATAGCCCCCTCCCCTGAACCCCACACCCAAACCAAAAAAATCCCCCTGATAACGTCGGTACACTTCCCAGTAACCATTACTGTATGTAAACATTGGTCAAAGTTTGTAACTTGCAGCCCCTCCCCCAGGGACTGTGGGGGGTAAGTCATCCCCAAAGACATAGTTATTATGGTTTTCGACTATGCGGAACAAAATGGCTATCTCAAAATTTTGATCTGTTGACTTTGGGAAAAAAATGAGCGTGGGAGGGGGCCTAGGTGCCCTCCAATTTTTTTGGTCACTTAAAAAGGGCACTAGAACTTTTCATTTCCGTTAGAATGAGCCCTCTTGCAACACTCTAGGACCACTTGGTCGATACGATGACCCCTGGGGAAAAAAAACAAAAAACAAATAAACACGCACCCGTGATTTGTCTTCTGGCAAAAAATACGAAATTCCACATTTTTGTAGATTGGACCTTGAAATTTTTTCTAAAGGGTTCTCTGATACGCTGAATGCGATGGTGCGATTTTCGTTCAGATCCTATGACTTTTGGGGGTGTTACCCCCTATTTTCCCAAATAAGGCAAATTTTCTCAGGCTCGTAACTTTTGATGACAAAGACTAAATTTGATGAAACTTATATATTAAATATCAGCATAAAAATCCGATTCTTTTGATATATCTTTTAGCATCGAAATTCCGGTTTTTAGAGTTTCGTTTACTATTGAGCCGGGTCGCTCCTTACTACAGTTCGTTACCACGAACTGTTTGATTACGGCCCAAAACAACTTAATGTTTAATGCTCAATACAAGACCAGTCAATTTATTACCTAAAAGTATTCTTGAAACATCTTACTTACATTCTTCGATGACATTGCAATCTAAGTTATTTTAGGTAATTTTCATGACCATACTTGTGGACTCTGTATAGAACTATCCTATGGCGAAGTGACACTGATTTCCCGCCACCGGGTGTACATCTCGGAATGCAACGTGTGCCATATAATTCCACCAAGCTTCGAACACTCTCCAAAACACTTGGCAGACCCCTCCCCCTGGCTAACATGATTCATTTCATTTGTTCAATAAAGGTAACTTTGCTACATTCATTATTGCATTACTAGAACTTCAAAACATTACCGCCCAATTCGAACTGGTGCCAGCCCCCCTCCCCAAAAAATCTCATTGGGGGCTGAACTAAAGACAACTTTTTTTCTTTTTTTTTTAATCCAAAAATAGACTACTTGATTGATTTTTTCGTACTGAGACCTGGTAAAAAAAAAAAAAAAAGATCCTGAGCCGCAGTCCTCGTCAGAAAATCAAAATTCGGCATAATGTCTGAAGTCACATAGAAGTATCATTAATAACAATATGTATATAAACAAAGGCACTTAATATTAATATCTGCTCGTCTCTTGCGTGACTGAGCACAATAAATATTCATTTTGTGTATCGCTAAAGCTGGGATACTATATTTCTTCAGGATCAATCGAAACATTATTGTCACTGACTCGAAAATTCCTAGAACCCGATCTTTCATTTTCTTTATCGTTTTTTTTTTTTTTTTTTTTTTAACTGCAGCTACATTTGCAGAATTTGAATGCACCATAAGCGGAATTTTGTCAGCTCGTTAAAAAACTGAATAATCAGGCTTAAATTTCATCCCCGTTTGCAAAACAAAACGTATTATTTAATCAAACAGTTCGTGGTAACGAACTGTAGTAGGGAGTGACCCGGCTCAATAGTAACCGAAACTCTAAAAAATAGAATTTTGATACCAATAGTTACATCAAAATAATCGCATTTTAATGCTGATTTTAAATATATAAGTTTCATCAAGATTTGTCTTACCCATCAAAAGTTACGAGCCTGAGAAAATTTGCCTCATTTTAGAAAATAAGAGGAAACACCCCCTAAAAGTCGTACGATCTTAATGAAACTCACATCATCAGAATCAGCGTATCAGAGAACCTTATTGTAGACGTTTCAAGCTCCTATCTACGAAAATGTGGAATTTCGCATTTTTGCCAGAAGACAAATCACGGATGCATGTTTATTTTTTATTATTTTTTTCCCCAGGGGTGATCGTATCGACTCAGTGGTCCTAGAGTATCGCAAGAAGGCTCATTCTAACGGAAATTAAAAGTTCTAGTGCCCTTTTTAAGTGACCGAAAAATTGGAGGGCACATAGACCCCCTCCCACGCTCATTTTTCCCCAAAGTCACCGGATCAAAATTCTGAGATAGCCATTTTATTCACCAAAGTCGAAAAACCTAATAACTATGTCTTAGGACTTACTTCCACGCAGTCCCCGTGGAAGGGGCTGCAAGTTACAAACTTTGACCTGTGTTTACATATAGTAATGGTTACTGGGAAGTGTACAGACGTTTTCAGGGGGATTTTTATGGTTGGGGGGGGGAGTTGAGGAGAGGGGTTACGTGGGAGGATCTTTCCATGGAGGAACTTCTCATGGGGGAAGAGACTTTCAACGGAGGGGGCGCAGGATTTTCTAGCATTTATTTAAAAAAAAAACAATGAAAAAATAAGTATGAAAAGTTTTTTCTACTGAAAGTGAGGAGCAGCAGTAAAACTGAAAACGAACAGACATTATAACGCATATGAGGGGTTTACCTCCTCGTAATACCTCGCTCTTCACGCTAAAGTATTTTTAGTAATTACAACTACTTACTCTACGGCCTTTGTGATTCAGGGGTCATTCTTAAGGAATTTGGACAGAATTTAAGCTTTAGTGTAAAGAGCGAGGTATCGACGAGGGGCGAGCCCCCTCATATACGCAATAAAAACATACGAATACAGAAGTTCGCTACGTAAGTTAATTCGTAAGTTACGTATATTTTTTACTTATGAAAACGTTCGTAAAAAATTTAAAGTTAATGTCTTTTTAAGTAATCAAAAAATTGGAGGGCAACTAGGCCTCCTCCCTCGCTCCTTTTTTCTCAAAATCTTCCAATTAAAACTATGAAAAAGACATTTAGCCAAAAAAAAATTAATATGCAAATTTCGTTTTGATTATTTATGTGCGGAGAGCCAAAATCAAAACATGCATTAATTCAAAAACGTTCAGAAATTAAACAAAAAAAACAAGGTTTTTTAAATGAAAGTAAGGAGCGACATTAAAACTTAAAACGAACAGAAATTACTCCGTATACGAAATGGGTTGTCCCTTCCACAATCCCTCGCTCTTTACGCTAAAGTTTTTAATTGTTTTAAAAGTAGAATTGTGGCAAAGAGTCAAACTTTAGCGTAAAGAGCGAGGGATGGTGGAGGGGACAACCCATTTCGAATACGGAGTAATTTCTGTTCGTTTTAAGTTTTAATGTCGCTCCTTACTTTCATTTAAAAAAAACTTGTTTTTTTTGTTTAATAAAGAAAATAGGATCGAACAGACTAAACGACATTTAAGTCTCGCATGAGTTTCATCAATATTCTTCATATGTGCCTCTTACCGATATGGCGGCCTCCCATTGTAATTATCTTATCTGTGCTATTTTTGGCAATTTATTTTAGAAATCGTGAAGACTTTCTAGATTTTAAATGAATTCATGGCAGTTTCCGGTAATTTTTCAGGGTGGGGGGTGGTACGTGGTTCGATAGTGACATTTACTTGCGATAATTAAAATAATAGATGGCGCTATTATATATGGAAATTTTTGAATTTAAAAACCTCCGATATGTTCACTTTATAATAGTATATACTTCTTAGTTAAAAATTTCAGAAATTTTATACTTACCTTTTTGGACTTGAGGATAGCAAATGCAGCAGCAATATTAACATTTTTCCTCTCTTTTAATGGACAGGCTACGCAATACATGGATTTTTCGAATTGCTACCAACTTATTATTATAAAAAAGATGAGGGGCAAATTGACATTCCCATTAGGAATATACCGATTTTGTTTTCTCTCTGTTTTTCCCCGTTGCCCTGTTTCCCAATCATTCCAAAATAATGCCATTATTCTCAGGAAGTTCTTTTTGGTCTTTTCCATGTTTAACTGGTTGTATTTGCCGTTTCCAGTGATATATAAAAGTCTTAATATCTCGTGTACTTTCTTAAATAGTTTTTGTTTTTGGAAACAAAAATTAGTTAGCTTTGTGATATTCCGTGAGAGAGTATTATATTACAAAGGCAACAAACATAATAAAGACAAAGGAGGCAATCAATACGATCAGCTCAGTCCAATTTCCTACCCTAATTGCATTGACTAACGTTTGGAAAATGTAATTTTTACAAGGAAAGAAAAAAAGATTTTTAATCAGCCTATGAACACAGATATAGATCGTCAAACTTTTTTTCAAAGGGAGATAACGGTCCTAGAAGATCGCGAGAAACATAATTCAAGCGGAAATCAAAAGTTCTAGTGTCCTGTTTAAATTATCAAAGAGATTGGAGGACAACTAGCCCCCCTAGCACATCCATTTTTCTCCAAGGAAATCAAACAGAAAAATTGAGACAGCCAATTCGTTCAGAATAGTAGAAACAGAGGCGCCATTTGGGCCAAATCTTGGGGTGGGCATGAACTCCATCTGCCCCCCCCCCCCTGATTCACTTTGTGTCGCGTAAGAAAAATTTGGGTTTTGGCAGCACATTGATCGAATATTCTAAGTAAAAATGCATTTTCAGCACCCGTGTGTTGCTTGGAAATGTACTGCAACCAAATGTGGAACTCAGGCACACTGACCCCTAAGATTAACTATAACAACGAAAAATACAATCAACGAGGTTAAGTGATTAAACTGAAAGTGGAAATTCAACCAGACTACAGGCTGGCATTCCTCAGCGAGAAACTTTCTTATTTAAGTAAACAATACGTCGGTGAAAGTGAGCTTCATTGTTATGCTGAGGGTTGTAACCAAAATCTCAGTGTCCCTTCAGCAGAAATCTTCCAGATCAAATATATTTACAAAAAGGAAAAACATAACAAGAAAAAAAAATATAACAACATTCAAGGTAACAAGGGGAACCGCCGAGCTTTCATCTTTGCAAAATCGTCAACAAGCTGGTTGTAGTCCAGATTTTTTACTAAATCCTTCTCTGCAAATATCAAAAGGAGGTGACTGAGACGATCGTTTCCTGTTATAGACCGCAGGTAGTTTTTCACTATTTCTAGACTAGAAAACAAACGCTCATTGCTCGCTGTTGTCTCAGGAAGTGTGGCAGCAATACGAAGTACTTTAATTACCTCTGAGTAAGCCACGGGTAATGCCTGAAGATGGTCGACAATGTCTAGGAAGTTTTCCAGCTTTTTCTCCTCATTGAGCAAGAAACGCTTGGCAATACCAGCTTGAGATTCGAGAAGAATGCTGTTGACATCCAGCTCGTCGTAAAGAGAAGAGAAAAGCTTTAGCAGCTCTGTGTCCATAAACTTGGTTGAACTTGGATCCAAGGCTTAGAGCGTACTCAACACTGGCAAGATATTTGTGAACCTTCTGTCAAATTCGGCTAGTAGACGGTCAAAAGTTTTGAAGTATTCTTGCTTCATTTCATCCGCCAAAGTAGTAGTCCAATTTCCAGATTCGATTAAATTCTTTCCTAGCGTCAAAGTTGTCACAAATTGTTTCCGATGCTTGGTGATCTTTTGAATTCTTCAAGGTCGTCCTTTCTGGCCAACAGAGGAGGGTCTAGTCGCGGGTCCATTCACAGCAGGTACTTCAATTTCGAGTTCTGTTGCAAATTCTTTAGCCTTCTTGAAAAGCGATACAAATGAAGCATCTGAACGCAGGTTGGTGAGTTTGCTTCTTGTGGCCTGAATCAGGGTGCGCGATCGAGAAATAACCAAGTCGACGGCAACGGCATGGAGTTGCTGAGACAGTGATTTCGTCGGTCGCGTAATTGCTTCTATGTAGTGCAATTGGAAGATAACAAGGAACGATTCCATCAAGAAATGATAGGCCAGGAACTGACCTATTTTAGTCTATCAGCTTAGGGGAATTACTGCAAATATTCAGAATTTATAATATTAATATAATCATCTAGGAAACGGGCATTTGACAGAACTTGAGAATTAGATTATGTATCTAACCCGCTTTCAAAGTTTACAATGGTTAATAGCAAATACTGTTATTATTATGGCCGGCAAAGAACCCTTTTTGGTGGAAGCTTGGGCCCCCTGGAAAATCTGGGGTGGGCATCTGCCCACCCCTGCCCCCCCCCCCCAAATGGTGCTTCTGAGTAGAAATGTCCCATAACTCTGCCTCTAAAGATGACATGATCTCTCCCGCAGCCCCTGGGACGAGGGCTGTAAGATGTGATTTTTGCCCGTTGTTTATATACAGCATTTGTTATTGCGAAATATACGGACACTTTTCGCGAGTGGGTGAATTTTCTGCGGGAGGGAGACGCTCAGGGGGTAGTTTTCCGTGGAGGAGCAGAGGGAATTCCCGGCCTAATTTGAAAAACAATCAGAAATTCACCGATCAGAAACGGCGATTTTTTCAATTAAAAATAATTAGCGAAATTAAAACGTAAAACGGACAGAAAGTATTCCATATATAAGTGGGGATGTCCCCTCCTCAATCCCTTGCTCTTTATGTAAAAACGGACTTTGTGTCCCAAATCTTCATGAACAACTGCTCAAACACAAGAATCGTTAATTTTGAACAAGAAGCTTTTTAAAGCCTTAAAGTACTTTATCGTATCGATCGAGGGATATACGGAATAATTTCTGTTCGTTTTATATTTGATTGTTGCTCCTTACTTTCAGTTGAAAACACTGTTTTTTTTTGCCATTTAAAATTTCAACTTCGGTATGAAGGATTGCAAGGAGCTAAATTTTTCTTCTTTTAGAGAGATATGACTTGAATCTTTTTAACGCTGAAAAGGATCTTTTTGCTGAAAAGTTACTATTGGCTGTTCAGAGGTACTCCTGAGAGTAAAATTAAAATTTAAGAACGTTGTCTGAACAATTTGTTGAAATTCACGGATGTATCTCCCACTTTAACCCTTGGACAATCCTCCTCCGCTCTCCCTGCCTTTTTGTTGCTGAAAGGCAGGTATGTAGCATCTTTTTTTGAAACCGAATAATGCAAAAACTAAAAGTGGACCCGTCACTCCTCTAATATTCCCTCACCCTGCTCCTACAAGCTTTCTGCCAGAAAGGAGCACCCTTTTGGCAAGGGAATCATGCAAAAAAAATTCATCTTCTTTGGTTTATTTAAACTACCCTTACTCTATACCTATATACCTTCGTTCTAACCTAAGATGGATGATAGACTATCTATCAACAAGTAAAATCGATATTTATTTACTTTTTCAATCAATCAATATTTAATAATTCAAATTAAAAATGTAAAAAAACAATATTATGCCCCAACAGAGAGCAGAGCTCGTAAGTCAGGGGCAGTACAAATGCATAGAAAAACAAGAGCTAAAAGCTCATATGGCACTCGTGACGAGGCATGAAGAGCTAAGAGCCAAGAGATCATATGGTATGAGCTCTAACAAAATTCTATGTAAATTTATCTGCAAGTCTTGTCGAATTAAAAAGACTAATTAAAAAGAAGATTAATCAAAATTAATTAAAACAAGAGCTAAGAGCTCATATGGCACTTGTGACGAGACAAGAAGAGCTAAGAGCCAAGAGATCATATGGTATGAGCTCTAACAAAATTCTATGAATCAATAGATTGATTTAAAAGGAAAATAAGAGGCTTAATGCCGGTCAGGATTTAAAATAAGAGCTCTGAGTCACGATGTCCTTCTAAATATCAAAATTTATTAAGATCCGATCACCCACTCATATGTTATAAATACCTAATTTTTTCTAATTTTTCCTCTCCCTTTAGCCCCCCAGATGGTCGAATCGGGGAAAATGACTTTATCAAGTCAATTTGTGCAGCTCCCTGACACGCCTACCAATTTTCATCGTCCTAGCACGTCCAGAAGCACCAAACTCGCCAAATCACTGAACCCCTCCCCCCAACTCCCCCAAAGAGAGCGAATCCAGTACGGTTCCGTCAATCACAAATCAAGGACATTTGGTTAAAAAAAAACACAACTCAATCTTTGTTGAAAAGACTTTTATTTGAAGTTCCGCAATTGGCAGTAGTGGGCGTCAAATAAAAAAAAAGAAGAAAAAATAAAAAATAAATGAAGGCAAAAAATTATCAAAATCAAACTAAAAACATACGGCATTAAGAAGTTTAAAAACGTTTAACTTTCCTTTGAAAGCATTTGGAAACCAACAAATTCGTTTTGTTTAATTTCTTACGGACAAAAGCGTTGTCAAATTCTATGAGTTAGTTATTCTTATCTCATAAGCGTAAAACTACCACAAATCACCATTAATAAGTAAACGAAACTCAAAAAGAACAGAAATTACGACAAATAAACTAGTCAAACTCAAAACGAACAACAATTAACAGGAGTAGGACTGACAACACCCATGCCATCTCAAGACCAGAACATAATTTGCACTGTACTAAAACAAAAAACAATTAACTGTAGATTGCCAGTTTAATATATATATATATATATATATATATATATATATATATATATATATATATATATATATATATATATATATATATATATATATATATATTATATATATATATATATATATATATATATATATATATATATATATATATATATCATGAAAAGAGAAATCACCAATGCAACAAACTCGTAAAAAAAAAAAAAAAAAAAAAAAAAAGACAGAAGGAGAAAAGGAAGACTGTTTTCCTAATTGATTAATATAGACCAGCACTTGAATGAGGCCTTAACCCTACTCATCCATACAATCACATAGGTTAAACAGCATAGCCAAACACAATCAACCATAAAGAATAATCCATGGACAGGTAGTCATGTCGTCAATAAGTATAAGTCGTCATTTACCAAACAATAGAAAAAATAATAAAGACAAATAATTCAGAGGCAACAACCCAACACAAGGGCTCATAAGGAGAATACACTGGCCTATAGGGTTTCGCCATTTTAAATTCTCTACCCAGCCAAGTGTTGTGGCTACCACAGATTATCCATGGCATCCCCGTGTCAGGTATCCCCCCCCAAAATACATGCCTATGAAAAAAAAACAGCAAACGTAAAACAACCAAGTAACACCAAAACAAGCTTATCCTGTTAATATATCCCTCTTTTTAGCAATAATAGGTAAACTAAATATGATAAAATTTACCAAATCACAAATATTAACACATAGCAAAAAAAAAAAAAAAAAAAAAAAAAATTTAACGAACTAAACAACTATAGAATTCATCTTTACCATGTGGTTATTTTTTTAAAAAAATCCGCTCTACTAGAAACACAATTCAAAATAAATGGCGCTGCATCATCATTTGTCGAAATTAGTAACCTCCGAAATTAGTTAAAAATTTCTTTAAGTATTTCCAGATAATTCTTTTGATATTTATTTAAAAGTTCGTTATAATGAAAACTAAATTTTTTAAATTGCCAAATTAATTTATTTGCAGAAAAACCTCTTGATATCAATTTTTGGCTTAAGATTTTACATCTATTTTTAAAATCAATATAATTACTACAAATCCTTGCATAACGAAGTAACTATGAGAAAAACGCAGAATATGTGATATTTCAGTGTATATTACTTTCAGGGAATGGGAAACTAATCACTTCAAAATCAAAATCATCCGTTTTATTATACATTTTAAAACTTAATTTATTATTATCACAAATATTTACATTTAAATCTAAGAAATGATCTTCATGACCAGCGCCATTACTAGGTTCAAGAGTAAGCTCTGACGGATATATATTTTTAGAAATATCAATAAAATCCTTACAATTTAAGACCAAAATATCATCTAAATATCTTTTATTATTTGACAAAACATGTTTTAAATTATTTGGATTATTCTTATCCATCATATATTTATATTCTAGTTGACTTAAAAACAAGTCAGCTATAAATGGGCTGGCATTCCCCCCATGGGAATTCCCACGATTTGCTTGTACAAATCACCACCAAATCTTATATAAGTATTGTATAAAACAAATTCTAATAACTCAATAATCATATCCAAGCTGTAACATCTTAAGTTAACTGTGGTATTAAAGCAATTTGTCCATACAGCTTTTTTATTATAAGTGTCTATTTTTAAGAACCTTTTACTAGATAAGAGGAAAGATTTCTTGATAACAGTTTTTAAATTATCTAACACTACATTAAATGATAAATTAGTATACATTGTCGCAAAATCGAAAGAATCAATTCTTTTAGCTGAAACCATTGTTAAAGACTCTATCACCTGCAGTGAATTATTAACACTCCAATATGGATTAAAATTCGAAAACTTTTTAATACCAGAACAATAGGTTTTAAGTTTATTTACAATTTCCTTTAAAATTAAAGAGAGGTCAGTAGCAGCAATGCGGGTTGGACATTTAGCTGCTCCAGCAATAAACCGTGGTTTAGGGGGATTCTTATGAAATTTTACAGTCCAATATAGGAAAGGGAACTTTTTATCATTGTCATTTATTTTAATATTAAAATTTTTAAAAAGTATTTCTTCAGTCTTTTCAATTAAATTCTCATCCTCTAAATTTACCTTTTCGTAAACATTAGTTGTGCATAACTCCCTTTTTAAGATATCACAGTACAGCTTCTGACAAATTATGGCAAAATTATTATTAGCTTTATCCACTGGCACAATTACAAATTCATTCTGTAGATTAGCAATTGCTTGTTTAATCTTCGCATTATAAAATAATGATTAAGTGTTACTATTTTTTAAATTAGAATATATTTTATTTCTTATTCTATTAATAATTAAATTCTTCCAACTTTGAAAACTCTCTTTACTTTTATTCTCTTTCTTACACCACTTATCAATAAATAAATCAAAATCATTTTCCAAGCCATCAAGAACACTCGAAGGTTTCAGATGATGAGAAAGACGGATATTAGCCCCTTTATTCATTATAATTTGAAGATCATCTTGCTTTATTATTGACAAGTCCCCTGTTATAACATGTTTGTAAGTAGGATTTACAAATGGGCCAAGTTGCTTACAATTACAAACCGGTTTCCAATTTATATCACTGTCTAATCTTTTAAGTATTAAATTATAATTAAAAATAATTTGCCCAATAGTTTTTGAAAATTTATAAGTTAAAACTGGACTATCATTATAATTCAAATTACTAGCAAGGGCCTGTTTCACATGCCGCTGATTTAAAATTTCTGGTAAATTAATATCTTCAATCTGCTTACAAGTAAAATTAATAGGTAAATATAATCTGTTATCCTTATTACCAATCTTATCAAACTTTTTCTTTTTTGAAATAAATTTCGTTTTAGTTAGAATGCAAATTGTATCACATATTACTTTAAAATTATATTCAAGAGCTGTATTATTCTTAACAATCCAGAAAAGTTTGATTAAATTCCTCTTAGATAAATTATTTAGACATTTTATATATATATATATATATATATATATATATATATATATATATATATATATATATATATATATATATGTATATATATATAACATATATATATATAACATATATATATATATATATATATATATATATATATATATATGTATATATATAACATATATATATATATATATATATATATATATATATATATATATATATATATATATATATATATATATATATATATATATATATATATATATATATATATATATATATGGATATATATATGCTGATATTTATTCCTTAAAGTTTTAATAATCATTTATAAAAAGGCACAAACTTCTACAATGGTGTTCTCTGAATTTTTTGTACTTATGAAGGGAGGGGCGTGCCTCAAAGGGTGCATTTTAATGCCAAAATAACCTAGCCATCATACAGTCCTCAGATAAATGCAGAATTAGCTCTAAGGGAGTGACAAGGGGAGGGTGAGTTTGAAGTTGATATACAATCCACAAGGCCGTATCCAGGATTTTTGTTTGGAGGAGGGTATTTTTTCGGGGGAAGCACAAAGGAACTTTAAAAACGCATCAAAAATGTGGTATTGATATCTAATCCCTTATGATTTCTGGGAATATCTAGGGTCTGCGCTGTTATAATGTAGGTAAAGAGTAACATTAAACCCCCGACTGAACATCGTTTATTCCCTATAGGATGGGGACTCCCCCCTTCACGGGATACTTCATTCCTTTCCTCATCAATCCACGTCATGGTCACAGAAACTTCGGAGTGCATTCATAGACCAGAAATTGAGAGTTCTAGTCTTTCTTTTAAGTCCAAAGTGATTGGAGACCTACAAACCATGTAGAGTGGTATTTTCCAGGGGGTACTTTCCACGGGGAGGGGGGTTTCCAGGGGGTAGTTTCCGGGTGGTTCATAATCATAACTCACCATAAATAGAAAAACTATTATGTTTGTATAAAAAAAAATAATTTATTCACGCAACATGAGCTGCATGATTACCATTATGTTTGAAACACATTTCAGTATGTTTCTTCCACTCTTGATGAACATAAATGAGCAAACAAAAGATCTACTGAAAAAAATACGCATATGTTATATTTATGACGATTTTTATTCCTTCTCAATTTTTCCTCAAAGGGGGATTAGTCATCAAGGATATAATGGTCAAAATATATAAAATATTAACTATATATGCCAGTTTTAGTGTATTCAGGTGTAGTAGGGTCAAACTGTTCTTAACACCAACGTTAACAGTGCATGAAAGATATGTTCTAGTTAGTTTCAAAAATTGTATCCTTGATGTCGAATATTTTTCAGGTTAGCATGAGAGATAGTAATAGTGAAGAATCCAACTCTAGTGGTTTACCCTCCTCAGATTATACAACTCCTCCAAAGAAAAACAGATGAACTGTGAACCTTCACGAAGTTCAACCACCCAGATTCAATACTCCCAAAAGTTCGTTGACTCATGATGAGTCAACCAAAATTGAAGGGATGGTTGAAAAAAAAGAACTCATATCTTGGATATTGTGGAGTATGCGATACTGATCTCAAGCTAGAAAAAGTGGAAAATCAGAACTTATCAAGCACTCCAACACAAAGAAGCATACGACAAGCATTGAGACAGTAAGATCCACTTTGAATACTCTTGATCACTTTTTGCAAGGGTGATTCACTAGCCAGACAAAGGTTCTTGAGGCAAGAATCTGCAGTTTTTTGGTTGAAAACGACTTGACTATTTCTAAGATCAAGTATTTCGTAGTTTTTTTTTAATTACCTTCAAAGAAAGTAGTGAAGAATGTGCAGCTCAAGAAACAGAAAGCAACCAATGTTCTACGAGCAAGACTAAGCGATTTTTATGAAGATCGTTTTATCAAAGTCTTACGACATCGCTGCTTCTCTGTTATTACCGATGAATCCACTGACGTATTTTCTAAAAAGCTTCTAGCAGTTGGAGTAATATTTTGTAATGATGACCTTTCAGTTGAAGTTGATGTACTCTACCTTATCGAGTGTCCTGACTCTTCAACTAGGGCGAAATCTGAGGAGTTGAAAAAGTGCATAATAGAAACACACAAGCTTTCACCCTGTTAATTTCATAGGGTTTTGCTCTGAGATCACAAATTCTATGAAGGGAGCTAATCAAAACGGAGCTAACCAAGCTCAGCCACGATAAAACAAGCGTTCCCGTTGGTAGTCATAGTGAAGTGCTCTTGCCACATGGCTCATCTTGTTGCTTCGTATGCATGCAAGAAATAGCCAAAATCCATGGAGGACATCTGTCGCTCCACATATAGTCACTTCACACCTAGTCACAAGATGCAAAATGCTTTCTTTGACTTTCAAAAGTTCTACCAAGTTGACAGCATAAGATTCTGCAGGCTGGACAGACTCGATGGGTTTCAGTAAAAGTTGCTGGAGACAGAATTTTGCAACAATTGGATGCTCTTATTCCCTACAACAGACTTCTACTAGTTGAGGATCCAACAAAGCTCAATGAGCTTGCATACACAAATCTGAACCCAGTCATGAAGTGCATATTTTAATTTGTTGCCTTTGCATTGGAATTGCTTACTGAACCTAATGTAGCTTTTCAAGCTGACAAACCACTGTTCTATCGCCTGAAACTAGAGACTGAATCTATTATCAAGGAACTGTCTATGAGCTCCATGAAGAAGGACTATGTGAAGTAAACAAATGCGTTTCAACTTAATCTGGATAACCCAAATCTTTAATTTCCCCTCGAAAGTATTTATTTAGGTCCAAAAGGGCAGGACTCTCTCTCTTGACACTAGAATCAGATCTAGGTGTGTCCCATGACGCAGTTGAAAAGATACTTAGATCTACAAAATCTTATTACATTGAAGCTGTGCAGCAGATCCAAACTCGATTTCGTTTCGATGATGACATTTACAAATATGGGACTCCCTCTCTTGACACTAGAATCAGATCGAGGTGTGTCCCATGACCCAGTTGGAAAGATCCTCAGAGCTGCAAAATCTTATTACATTGAAGCTGTGCAGCAGATCCAAACTCGATTTCGTTTCGATGATGACATTTACAAATATGCAGAAATGGTCGACCCTGTATCAGGTGAGTCACAACGGCCTGATTCCCCCCAACCCTTTGTTCAAAAATATGGGAAAGTATCATGGGATTAAAACAGAATCGAACAGGAGTGGAGGAAGCAAAGTCTCATCAACGTTGAAAATATTGAAAATATGAATGCGGTTACCTACTGGCATTTGTTTTTTTTCGAAAAAACGCTTCCGGAACCTAGATATACATAAATCTAAAATTGGCAATTATATTTGTACTTTCTCTTCCTTTCTCCAGCGTTGTCGTCGATAGTTTTTTAGTGCAGTGAAAATCATAAAGACAGACAGACGGAACAAGCTTAAGACTGAAACATTATATAGAATTCTTATAACAGAATATGGTATGAAGCAGGCCCAAGAGAGTGCCCTATGCATTCGTGAAGACGAGCAGCTACTGCTGCACATGAAAAGAGTCAATGCTTCAGCTACCACCGGGAAAAATAACAAAGGTGATGAAGCTAATTATTACCAAATATTAATTATTCTTGATGTTTTATTATCAATATAACCTTATTTTGAGTCTGAGACAACTAATGGGGTTTTTCAAATTGGTGTGATAAACACTGTGCTCTTATAACCCAAATTAACCAAAATTACCATATAAAACAAATATATATTTATTTATACCACCATATCTACTGACCTACTGACACAACAAATTAAGCACTCTGATTGGTCATGCGCAACAGAAAACAGAATTGAAATCTATTTCTCTTATTAAATCTACTTCGCCTTACTATACGAATTTAGGCAAAAATGCCTAAGTATTGTTTTATATTTTACCGTTTCTGTCTTACTCAAAGTACATTTTAAGCAACTTTCTATGCTTATATCTCATATTTTCAGTAACCTTCTACAGATCCTTCAACAAATAACTTTTTCCTTTTATGAAGAAATTTTTATTGACTCAACAATTTAATAGGAAAAGAAAGACAAAACAATTTTTTTTTTCAAACTCGACTGGGTCCGTTGATTTTTGAATTGAAAAGGGAATAGTTGTGGGAAAAGTCACACATTGTCGATTTTGCGACAATGTATACTAATTTATCACTTAATGTAGTGTTAGATAATTTAAAAACTATTATCAAGAAATCTTTCCTCTTATCTAGTAAAAGGTTCTTAAAAATAGACACTTATAATAAAAAAGCTATATGGACAAATTGCTTTAATACTACAGTTAACTTGAGATGTTACAGCTTGGATATGATTTTTGAGTTATTAGAATTTGTTTTATTCAATACTTATATAAGATTTGGTGGTGATTTGTACAAGCAAATCGTGGGAATTCCCATGGGGGGGGGAATGCCAGCCCATTTATAGCTGACTTGTTTTTAAGTCAACTAGAATATAAATATATGATGGATAAGAATAATCCAAATAATTTAAAACATGTTATGTCAAATAATAAAAGATATTTAGATAATATTTTGGTCGTAAATTGTAAGGATTTTATTGATATTTCTAAAAATATATATCCATCAGAGCTTATTCTTGAACCTAGTCATGGCGCTGGTCATGAAGATCATTTCTTAGATTTAAATATTAATATTTGTGATAATAATAAATTAAGTTTTAAAATGTATAATAAAACAGATGATTTTGATTTTGAAGTGATTAGTTTCCCATTCCCTGAAAGTAATATACACTCAAATATCACATATTTGGCGTTTTTCTCACAGTTACTTCGTTATGCAAGGATTTGTAGTAATTGTATTGATTTTAAAAATAGATGTAAAATCTTAAGCCAAAAATTGATATCAAGAGGTTATTCTGCAAATAAATTAACTTGGCAATTTAAAAAATTTAGTTTTCATTATAACGAACTTTTAAATAAATATCAAAAGAATTATCTGGAAATACTTAAAGAAATTTTCAACTAATTTCGGAGGTTCGACAAATGATAATGCAGCGCCATTTATTTTGAATTATGTTTCTAATAGAGCGGATTTTTCTAAAAAATAGCCACATGGTAAAGATGAATTCTATAATTGTTTAGTTCATGCAGGTTTTTTGCAATGTGTTAATATTTGAGATTTGGTAAAATTTATCATATTTAGTTTACCTATTGTTGCTAAAGAGGGATATATTAACAGGATAAGCTTATTTTGGTGTTACTTGATTGTTTTATATTTGCTGGTTTTTTTGTTGTTTTTTTTCATAGGCATGTATTTTGGGGGTGATACCTGAAACGGGGATGCCATGGATATTCTGCGGTAGCCACAACACTTGACTGGGTAGAGAATTTAATGTGGCGAAACCCTATAGGCAAGTGTATTCTCCTGATGACCCCTTGTGTTGGGTTGTTGCCTCTGAATTATTTGTCTTTATTGTTTCTATTGTTTGGTAAACGACGACTTATACTTATTGACAACATGACTGCATGTCCATGGATTATTCTTTATGGTTGATTGTGTATGGCTATGCTGTTTGACCTATGTGATTGTATGGATGAGTAGGGTTAAGGCCTCATTCAAGTGCTGGTCTATATTAATCACTAATTTAGGAAAACAGTCTTCCTTTTCTCCTTCTGTCTCTTTTTTTATGTGTTTGTGCTGTTGCATTGGTGATTTCTCTTTTCATAATATCATTCATGCCAATCCTTCGAACCAACTCAAATAAAAACGAGGGTGCAGCAAAAAAAGTAATAGAAAAGGAAAAAATAATGGCAAAGAAAAACAAATAAATCAAGTATATTCATATGGTCCAGAATCTGAGATCTGGCACGGGAATCAATAAATCATAACCGAACTTAACTAGTGATAAATACAAAGCATTGTTTTAAATGAAGATATAAAAAAGAAAATATTTTGGTACAAGTAAAGGTTCTTGAGTTGCAAAATAGGTCGTCTTGAAAAAATGCTATTAAAAGTCAGCATAACAAGGCTTAACTTGTGATTTTGAAAGAAGTAAGAAAGTGGGGAAACCTTTAAGGATTAGGAATCTTCTGCCAGTATTTTAGGGATTTGAAAAAAATTTGAAGTGGAAACACCGGGTGTTCCCCCTTTTTTTTAAGAAAAATAAGGCAAATTTTCTCAGGCTCTTAACCCTTGATGGATTAGACTAAACTTGATAAAGGTTATTTATTTGAAATCAGCATAAAAATCCAATTCTTTTGACAAATCTCTTGGAATCAAAATTTCGTTTTTTAGAGTTTCGGTTACTATTGAGCTGGGTCGCTCCTTGCTTATAGTTCGTTACCACGAACTTTCTAATAATTTCTGTTCGTTTTAAGTTTTAGTGTTGCTCCTTACTTTCAGATGAAAAACTTGTTTTTTATTTAATTTATGATCATTATTCGATCGGAAAAATCCCTCCTCCTCACGGATTTATTCTCTAGACGCTTCAATCCTGGTGAAAATTTATCCCGAAAAAATTACCTTTAACACCTCCACGCGTAAAATTGAGTCGGCAAAGAGAAAGCAAGACATTAGAAGAATTTCTTTCAGGAATTCTGGCACATTCTCCCGTGTAAAAGTTTTCCTGAAAAATCCACTCCCTAGAAACCCCCCCATGGAAAATCCCAACAGAAGAAAACTCGCCTCCCTCCCACCCAAAAAATGTAAGCATACTTCCCAATAACAAACATTATACGTAAACAATGCGCGAATTTTGTAACTAAAAGACCTTTCCCAGGGGCAGTAGGGGGTCATGACATCTCCAAAGGAGGGGACCTAGTCACCCTCCAATTTTTTGTAACCTACAAAGGGCACTAGAACTTTTAATTTCCAATCGAATGCGCCCTCTCTATGACCAATGGTTGATACTATCACCCCTGGAAAGAAAATGAATAAAGAAACACACATCCGTGATCTTTCTTCTGGCCAAAAAATAAAAACTTCCACATTCTTGACGATGGAGCTTGAAACCTCTACACCAGGGTTCTCTGATACGCTGAATTTGATAGTTTAATTTTCACTAAGATTCTATGACTTTTAGGGGGTGTTACCTCCTTTTTTTGAAGATAAGACAAATTTTCTCAGGCTCGTAACCTTTAATGGGTAAGACTAAACTTAATGAAAGTTATATATTTGAAATCAGCGTAAAAATCTGCTTCACCCCGTTTTGGGGTGTCATGAACCATTTAGTCTTTCAGTCTGGACTTATCAAAACATTCAAAGCTCGGTATCTCTACTTGACCTGGGCTAAACAAAATTTAAGGAGTCCTGGCAGATCGAAGAAAAGTTTTTTGGCCATTTTCGGGCAAAAAAAAAAATACTTTTCAAGTTTTTTTTTTTGCATGTCCATACTCCTCTACGCTACTGAGTACTGGGAAATGAACCAGCAGCTTGAAAAGAGAATTCTTGCATTCCAAAATATATGCCTGAGGAGAATTTTAACTATAAGCTGGCAACAGAGAGAGTCACTAAATCAACAGCGGAACGGCCTAGCATCTTATTACTGTCGTTCTCAGGAAGAAGAGGTGGGAATATTTAAGACATGTATTGCAATGAAAGAAGGCTGCCTTCCTCGGACGGTTTGCAATAAGACGAGGTTGTCCAATAAACACCTTGCGGCAAACTGTTGAACGAGAATTGAGAACGTTTGAATCCTCGTTATTACCTGAATGGGAAGATGCCATCGCTGCAGCACCGCTTCGGGACAAATAGAGAGGCCTCGCTGACGCCCTGTCTACCGATGGCTCCGGAGGAATTAAGGTAAGGTCTGCTTGAAAATGGTAGAAAGGGTATAGTTTTTAATTATCTAAGCTTTACGAGGAAAGCCTATTAATATCATCGAAATTATCGAAAAGTATTTATTAAGCTTTTCAATTTCAGGATAAAATAGTCCTAGATATTTTAAGAGCGACTGCTCAATATAAGGGAAATCGAAATGGGATAAACAGAATTCTTCACAATACATCAAGAATGGAAGAGCTTATTAATGTGAATTCGCTCTAAACAATAAAATGTTCAGCACTATGTGTTTTAGGGAAGAAAGTTAGGACTGCAGCTAGGAATATTAATGAGAAAGCTATATTTTTGATAAAGAGGAGAAGAGGCTTATACAAGAATTATCAGAGTGATAGATCATATGAAAACAAAACGTATGTAAAGAAAGTCGAGAAAGCATTAAAATATGAACTAAGGAGGTGTGAACTGGAGGCCATGGATAAAAGTGCCAAGGATCTGGAAGATGCAGCTAAACGGCATAATAGGAAAATATAGTACTGGCATGTTAATAAATTGAGGGGGAGTGTGTCAATCCGGACTTGTCCCCGTTAAAGAAAAAACGGGGCTACAATTAGTGATAAGGACTGAGTTAAAAAGAGATGGGCAGAAAATCTTGAGAATGTGCTACACCGAGACAGAGTTGCAGAAAAAGATACAGAGGAAAATGAAAAAACTTGTGACACCATGGATGTGACGGACGATTTGTTTTGGGAGGAAGACTTAGAGGCAGTACTAAAAGGATTAAAAAATAATAAGGCTGTAGTTTCTGATAGTGTGATAAATGAGTTTCTTAAATATGGTGGAACTGAAGTTAGAAATAAGTTACTGATGATAATGAATATGATTTTTGAAAAAGAGGAAGCACCTAATGATTTTAGAAAAACCTTAATTAAGCCACCGTATAAGAAAGGTGATACGAGTGAGTGTGGTAATTATCGAGGCATTAGTCTGGTCTCTGAAGGTGACAAATTACTTAGTAATATGATACTTTTTAGACTGAGAGGTGCTGCAGACAAAGTTTTGAGAGAAGAACAGTGCGGTTTAGAAAAGGTAGAGGATGTGACGACCAAATTTTCGCTCTTGGGTTAATAATTGAGTGTCTGAGTTGTCAAACACCTTTGGTGCTCTGTGTTATAGATTAGAGCAAGTGTTCGATTCTGTTGACACAAGAGCTTTAGCAAAGGCCTTAACCTTGTAAGGTATACCAGACAAATATATTTAAGTGATTAGTGGCAGCTGGTTTTGTATTAAGTCAGGAGTTAAGCAGGGTTTTGTTCTATCCCCCTTTATATGGACCATTTTGATGAATTTTGTCTTAAGGAGCACAGGAAAGGCAATGGGAGACCACGGTATCAAACAGGGAAGAAAAACCCTCCTGGACTTAGATTATGCTCATGATTTAAGCATCCTAGATGGAAGAATGAGCAAAATGAATGAACTTCTAGAGGTTTTGCGATTTCGGGGTGCTAGAATAGGTTTGAAAATTAATGTTATGAAGACTAAGTCACTAAGGCTAGGAATCAGAGAAGATGAAAATGTGACGTTGGACAAGGAAAAGATTGATTAGGGTGGGCAGCTTCACTTATCTTGGTAGTATTATTAGCGAAGACAGTGGGAGCAGTGAAGATACTAAAAGTAGAATAGCGAAGACTCAGAACCAAAGGTCCAACAGGTTGAACCCACCGTGAATTAGCATAAGAGGGTTGACTCTAGTTCAGCATTGTGGAGTAACATGCATGAGAGGAAAATTGTCAAGTAAGTCAACCCGTAGTCAACCTGCGTGTGTTCCCCAGGGAGAACCTCCAACAGGTACGACTCTAGTTCGGCATTTTGAAGGGACATGCATGCACGGAGAGGTGTAGCCTAAATGGGAGACAGTAACAACGGCAATCAAAGGGGTAAAATTAACCTTGACTGGGCTGCCCACTTAATTGGACAATCTGTCTTGGCTTTTTTCTACAATTGGCCATGACTTTGACTTTTCCCACAACTATTCCTTTTTTTTAAATTCAAGTGAGTAAGTCTGCAAACCAAGATTAGAATTTTGGAAGCTGCAGTTATGACGGTGGTCAAATACGGCTCTGAAGCATGGGTGCTCCGAAAAGCAGATGAACACTCGATGTTTTCCAGAGAAATTGCCTACGAATTGTTCTCAATACCCGGCTGACTGACCGTATTTCAAACAGTAGGCTCTAGGAAAAGTGTGGTTCAATCCCACTTTCTAGAGCTGTAAGGAACAAAAGGTTGGGATGGCTAGGGTACGTTCTACGTTCTATGGATGAAGGATGACAGATTGCCAAAGGTTGTCCTTTTCAGCCAACCGTCTAGAGCTAAGCAGGAAGCAGGCCGTCCTCGTCTGGGATGGAAGGATGTCACAGAGAAAGATTTAAAGGAAATGGGGCACTTCCTAAGAGGGTGTAACAAGGGAGGCTTTGAACAGATTTGGGTGGAGGAGGAGCATGCACGACTGTGTTGGCCACATGCTGTTTGGTGCTGCGATGAGTTGTTAGTAGTAGTAGTAGTGCATTTGTTTCACTCATAAATGCTTTCAGAATAGCACAATATAATATTAGTATAAAAAGAGGAGGGTAAAGGATGGGGCAGCCCCATCCATATACTGAATCGTTCCTGTTTGTTTTAAGTTTTAATGTCGCTCTTTACTTTCGTCTAAAAAAACTTTTTCTTATTATTTAGTATTATACTACATCACATTCTCAATCTATTGTCTCCTGCAGCAAAACCATAATTCTTCTTGGACTCAAAGACCTTGATAAAATTAAAAATATTATAAGGAATGAGGTTAATAGAATTTTTTCTCTTCTTTTCTAAGGACGTAATACTGGATGGAATGGCAAAACAACAAAGGAAAGCGTACAAGATGTCTCTTGTTGGAGTATCAAGAAACAACATCTACTTTAAGGGGACAATTGAGGGGCTTATTTCAAGTGGTAGTCCCGATGAAACGTTAACCGTTTGGAATTTCATCGGAGATAGAAGGAAGTTTTGTCTTAACCTGTATATAAAGTTATTCCAAACTTGCAAATCTCTCCGTGCCTCCGAAAACCTATGCTGTGGTGCTTTCTCCTACGACAGGTGAACATTGACTAGGTGAAGTCTTTTTTTATGACGGAGGAATTCTTATATATTTACTTGCAGATTTTTAAACCAGATTCGTTACATGTAATGGTGTCATAAAGGAATGACGCAATTACCAGTTTCAGGACTTTAAAACAAAACAAAAAAAAACAGTTTTAGACGCAAACAATTTTATTTCAAAAATTTAAATGAACAAAATTCATATATTTATACGTGTATATATATATATATATATATATATATATATATATATATATATATATATATATATATATATATATATATATATTATTAAAAGTATATATTTAATATATTAAACATATAAAAATATATTTATTAAAAAATATTTTTTTCCAGTCCCTCCAATTTCATATGAGGTATTTTCATTATGGTAAATAACAAATAGTAAATAACTAAATCAAAAAGGTAAAAAATACAAACAAGGTATAGTCTAATTCTTCTTATATTCTCTTTCCCATGCCAAAGAGAAGAAAAACTATGAACAAATAACAAATAAAGATCATTTCAACCTTGAAAACTCCATCAAGGTTGAAAAAAAAAAAACATATTTAACAAGAACAATCTTGATGAATACTATAATTTATATCTCATAAATCGAATGCTTCAAAGTTAATGACAACTGCAGCAAATGAAGGGATTCATGCTTATTAAGGTCTTTGTTATGCTCCAATTTCTAGATATTGCTAAGATACAGAATTTGAAGCAGAACTGATCTTGTTAATTTAGTAAAGAGCTAGCAGCAAACTAGTAGATAGCCTACAAACTTTCCTTCAAAAGAAATAACTGATATAAAATCAATATAATATAAAAGAAATAATAAATATAAACACATAAAACAATAACAAAAGAATACATAAAAGAATAACGAAAGAATAACAATATACGAGAATGACGAAAAAAAAAATTCTACTTCAATTCGCGTGAACGGGATCATGCGCTACCCTTAACAGCTAATAGCTTTTAGCCATTACGTCGCAGCTTGATAGCTAAAAGTAGAGGCTATCAAAGGGCTTACCTCTCGACAGAAGGCATAATAAAGAATTATTGACAGAGTATGGATGGGGGGGGGTTGAAAACGAAATTTTTCGACCAAATTTATTCAAAGTTTCTTAAGGGTTAATTCGAGCTATTAGGCTCTAGGCTGAGGGGAATCTGATTCATCCTCAGAAATACTTGCGTGTCGAGATGTAACTAAATCGAGAAAAAATTCGCTTTCTTTGATTGTCATGATATTATTAATGTACTATATTATATGATTCTATATTCTTTTTTCGCTTTAAAGCTTATTTTTAGAAATTCATTGATTTGTTGTGTGAGTACTTTTTTCTTGGTTTATAGTTTATTCACAAAACCAGCTGAATTACACATTTAGCTTTTCATTTCTTTTTTTTTTAGGGTTTCAATATTTTGTTATCTTGATCACTGTTTTCTTGTTTATGATTAAATAAAAAAAAAACAAGTTTTTCAACTGGAAGTAAGGAGCGACATTAAAAAAACAAACAGAAATTATTCCGTATATGAAACGGACTTTCCCCTCCTCAACACCCCGCTCTTTAAGCTAAAGTTTGACTCTTTCTCATAACTATATTTTTTTAAACAATAAAAAACTTTAGCGTAAAGAGCGGGGCGTTGAGGAGGGAACAGCCCCTTTTATATACGGTACATTATTCTGGAATAATTCGTTTTTGAATTAAAGCATGTTTTGATTCTGGCTCACCGCAAATGAATAATTAAAACGAAATTTGTATATTAATTTTTTTTTGGCTAAATGACTTTCTTATGGTTTTGATTGGACGATTTTGATAAGAAAAGGTGGAGGAGGAGGCCTAGTTGCCCTCTAATTTTTTGTTACTTAAAAAGGCACCTAAAACTTTTATTTATTTTTTTACGTACTTTTTATTAGTAATAAATATACATAACTTACGAATTAAATTACTACACGAAATAAAGTAATATTTTTATTACGTGCATGAGGGAGTTCTCCTCCTCGTCAATACCTTGCTCTGTACACTAAAGCTTGAATTTTGTCCCAATTCTTTAAGAATGACCCCTGAATCACAAATGCCGTAGAATAAATAGTTGAAATTACTAAAAATAATTTAGCGTAACGAACGAGGTATTGAGGAAGAGACCAACCCCCTTATATACGTAATAATTTATGTTCGTTTTAAGTTTTAATGCTGCTCCTTACTTCCAACTGAATTTTTTTATGTTTATTTTCTCATTCTTTTTTTGAATAATGCTAGCGAATTCTGCGCCCCCTTCATGGAAATTCTCTTCCCTCGTGATAAATTCCTCCATGGAAAGATCTTCCCACGTAACTCCCCTCCTCAACGTCCCGCTCTTTACGCTAAAGGTAGGTAAAAAACGTTTTAAAAAGTAGGACTGTGACAAAGGGTCAAACTTTAGAATGAAAACCAGGACGTAGAAGAGGGGACAGCCCCTTTCATATACGGAATAACTTCTGTTCGTTTTAAGTCACTCCTTACTTTCAACTGAAAAAAACTTACTTTTTTTATTTAATTTTAAGTCACAAGACCAACTACATTGAACATGAGTATGATTTAGTTATGAGGTCAACGAAATTGATATAAAAGTAGTCGTTTGTTTTTTTGTTTTGCTTTTTAGGGTGTAATTTTTTTGTTGTTTGATTACTGTTTTCTTGTTTATGATTTAGTTACAAGGCAAACTGATCTAAACTGACATATAAATGATTCTTTAAATGTTTTTTCTTTACTTAGTATTTCCTTCTGGGGTTATTTGAATAATATGACCTTGTTTACCACGCAAATGGGATTGAACTAATGCACAAATAAAGCTTTTTCGAAACTTCGGAGTCTCTACATCTCACAGCGACAGCACTACACTTCAAGCATAGCACATCTGTGCTATCATAATCATGTGCATAATCATGTGATTATGGTATATTCAGACAATATTGCCAAAAGAGCATCGAAATGCAAGCATAGATGTGTAATCTTCTTCAAAATTTGGTTTTTTTTTCAAAACTGCCGATAGCAAGTCATGAATAATGCTTAGATTAGAAGGAATATTTCCTCTGCTCTTTTCTTTCTGTTCAGGAAGTCTACCTCTATACCTAATTAAAGCTGCTAATCACGAACTAAAGTCAGAAGTGCAATGCTTCAGATTTAATTATTCGTCAAAACTTAAATGAAATATTTTGTGACAATATAAAAGGGCAAAAATTTAATCTCCCATTTCCAAAAATCTACAAATCTTTCCATTTTTAGTAAAAAAAAAAAAAAAAAAAAAAAACGATCTTCGTATCGTAAGACTTAATAATTTATAGAACTTGAATTAGAGAATTTTGACAATAAGAAGATAAAATTTAATGTCAGTCTAGGGAGCAGTTGTCATAAAAAAAATACCAGCAACAGGTCGTAAGCCCTGACGTCAAACCCTCGCATTTTAAAAGAAATATCATAACTTACATTTTGTTATAACTTAAACGGTCAATATAATTTAGAGTTTTTTGTGTTTTTTGTAAGGCCTTAAGAATCCAAATAGCGACCCCGCCCCCTCTCGCCATAAATTACTTCGTACAAGCCTATACTTATCCATTAAAACCTACTAATCGTAAATCATTGAAAACCAAGAGGATGAAATGGCGTCTTTCGTCAATTGTTCATGCTTTTCAACCTATTTTTTCCAAGTCATATTTTTCAGAATCATTTTTCCTATCTCATAAACCTCAGGAGAACTCCCTAGACATTCGCTCTTTTAATTCTTATTATAAATAGAACTAAAAAGAAGATCTTCTCTTCAGATTCCACTGTAATCTTAATCCAGTAAGATCCAGTAAGATCTCCTAATAGATCTCCCGTACTTCTGCTATGTAAAAAAAAAAAAACAAACAATAACAAAATAATTTTGTTTAATAAAATCCTGATCCATCTTATTTAGCTGATATCAAAACAAGTAGGACAAGGGATCTTTGCAATAGAAGGGGGTGAGTTTGTTTTAGACCCATGCTTTTTGTTCATTTCTTTCAAAGAAATAGTACCCTTATGGTACTATAGATAGATAGATAAGTGTATTTCAAAAACCCGTGGGCCATATACACAAAAATATAAATAAATAACAAACAAGCAAGGAAATTAACAACAGTACGAACACGCACAAAAAACAGAATTCAACGCAAAAAGTACCTAATCTAACTACAAAAGAAATTAATCATATAAAACTTTTTCTTCTTATTAAAGATTTATCTATATATACTCCCACTCGAAATATTGTGGTTGGGTTACTATTTTGTAGAATACCCGGAAGCATCAAATTAACCCCATGCAAATAAATTTCCCGTAAATCCAAGAGCACCGGGCATTTCCGGAGAAAATGATCCAAGTCTTCATCATCATCTTTACAAAGGGGACAAACATACCGCCTATCAGGACCAACTATCATTTTATTTTTGTCGAACGTTTTTTGCCTGTTCTGGATTGGAAGACAATTTGCCCTCTATATGGCTCTTTTTTCAGTTTTCAGTGTTATTTTCAGTTCATTTGGGAAAATTGGCTCCAAGTTCCCAACCCCCCAGGGTAATTCTACAGACACTCGTAGCCTTATTAATTGTATACTTTTAATGAAGAAGAACTCTGCATGTACCAAATAAAACGAATATTTTACTTAATATTTATTTAAAATAAATAGTTTTCCAAATAAAATATTAAAAAAATAGCATGGGTGGAAATAAAAACGAAATTTAAAGTTTGAATTTTTGCAGACGAATAGCGCAACATAAATTTAGCTAATTCCACTTTTGACGTTTTTTAACGAAAGCAATTTTAGCTTAATCCCACTTTTAACGTTCAACGCAACAACACTGAGGAAAATAGGAAATTGCATCTGGGAAATAGGAAATTTTGAAACAACCATAAGATTAATCTTAGGTAGCCGAGTACATTAATTATCACAGTCAAACAGTTCGTGGTAACGAAAGTAAGGAGCAATCCTGCTCAATAGTAACCGAAACTCTAAAAAAATGAATTTGATACCAATATACACATCAAAAGAATCAGATTTTCATGCTGATTTCAAACATATAAGTTTCATCAAGTTTAGCTTGATTTGCCTTATTTTTGAAAAAATGGGGAAACAAACCCTAAAGGCCATAGAATCTTAATGAAAATCACACCATCAGATTCACTGTATCAGAAAACCCAATTGTAGAGGTTTCAAGCTTTTATCTGCAAAAATGTTGAATTTTGTTTTCTGTTTTGTTTTGTTTTTCCAGAAGAAAGATCATGGATGCGTATTTATTTGTTTATTTTTCCCAGAGGTGACCGTATAGATCCAGTGGTCCTAGGACATCGCAAGAGGGCTCATTTGGACGGAAATTAAAAGTTATGGTGCACTTTTTAAGTGACTAAAAAATTTGGAGTGCAACTAGGCCCCTCCCACTCTCATTTTTCCCAAAGTCATCCGATCAAAATTTTGAGATAGCCATTTTTTAGCATAATCAAAAATATAATTACTATGTCTTTGAGGATGACTTAACCCTCAACAGTCCCCGGGGATGGGTTGCAAGTTATGAGCTTTGCCCATTGTTTATATATAGTATACTATTGGTTATTGGGAAGAATACATACGTTTTCAGGAGCGATTGCTTCTTGGGGGGAGTCGGTGGAGGGGATTCGTGGGAGGATCTTACCATGGAGGATGTCTTCATGGGAGAAGGGACATTTCCATAAATGGGGCGACTGATTTTCCAGCATGATTTAAAATACGATCAGAAATTAAATTTAAAAAACCAGTTTTTTCAACTGAAAGTAAGCAGCAATATTAGACTTAAAACGAACAGAAATTATAACGTACATAAGGGGGTTCACCTCTTTGTCACTACCTCGCTCTTTACGCTAATGTTTTTTTTTAGTACTTTCAAAAGAGCTATCTATTCTGATTAAACAACCTTTGTGATTCAGGGATCATTCTTAAAGAATTGGAGCCAAATTCAAGCTTTAGAGTAAAGAGCGAAGCATTGACTAGGGTGCAAACCCCCTCATATATTTAATAATTTCTGTTCGCTTTAAGTTTTTTATATTGCTCCTTACTTTCAGTAGAAAAAACTTACTTTTTATAATTTAATTCTTACACGAGTCGTCATCAGGTTATTTGAGTGAGCTTTAATTCTTATATCGTTTGTAAATTTTCTACAGCTTTTCCTTTGAGAAGAAAAATTTTGTCCTTCAAAATTGTAAAACAGGCTTGAGTCGTGAAGAAACGAGCAAGCTTACTATTAAAACCAAGCTGATATTCATTAATCAAAATTTTTGTCAGGAATTATGGGTTAACAACCAGAAATTCAATCTCCATTAATTTAGTAAAAACAATTGTTATGATTAGTGAAGCACAAATTGCACTAATTATTTTCATTATTATCTTATTCACTTAATAATCACAGTTATTACATGAGTCGCCAACGGGATTCTCATGGCAAGTTCTACGGCGGCATTATGTATAATCATGAGCAAAATCAGAATTTATTACTTTCTCGTTCGTGTAGGGAAAAATCGAATTGGAGGCGTCGTGCAAAGGGTTGCACACTGCCTGTCAAAAATGTATTTGGTGCCAACGACCCAGCTTAGTCCTACCTCGTAACTCCAACCCTACCCCAACTCCCCTAACTTACATTAACGCTCTGATGTGGAAACCCTTAATGGACACAAGACAAATTTGTAGTGAATTTGGATACAAGATCCCCGTTTGAAATTTTATACTGTTAGATTTTCAATGAAGTTTCAAATCGCTTTTACAGCAAATAAGCTTAAATTGAATAATAAACTTAAAAATAAGATTGGCCGATCTCTTTAAAGGAAAAACTGAAAAGAATACGGTATATTATTAATCTTTGATGACAGGGCGATCTTATTTTATTTATTTTTTCTTTGGTGCAAAGTAATGTGAATCTGCCACGACGGGGTAGCCTCCTTTGCAGTAGTGGTTCTGGCTTTTTTTGGGTCCAGGACAAAATTTTGATTAGAACCCCCTCCCCTGTATTCCAGAATTTGTCGGGCCAAATTTTTATAAAATTTTCATTTATGAACAAAATGTTTACTTAATAACAAAATTTTTAATTGCTTAAATCTGACTTTTCTTACTTTAGCCTCTAAAAAATTATTAATTATCTCGACATCCTCTAAAACACGAAAAGGTTTGAGTACAAAACATAAGAAAAGACACATTGAATTCGGCCTACTTATTTTTCAAATAGTTCACGGTACCGAACTGCAAGTAAGGAGCGATGCGGCTCAATAGTAACCGAAACTCTAAAAAATGGAATTTGGATATCAATAGATATATCAAAAGAATCGGCTTATTGAGCTGATTCCAAGTATATAAGATTCATTATACTTAGTCTCACCCATCAAAGGTTCCAAGCCGGAGAAAATTTCCCCAATTTTCGAAAAGAAGAGGAAAACACCCAATAAAGTCAATGAATTTTAATAAATCATATCATCGGATTCAACATATCAGAAAACACTACAGTAAAAATTAAAAGCTACCATCTTAAAAATGGGGATTTTTTTTTCTGCCAAAAGTAAGATCACGGATGTGTGTTTATTTGGGTTTTTTCCAGGGGTGACTGTATCGAACCAGCAGTCCTATAATATCGAGACAGGGATCATCTGAACAAAAATTAAAAGTTCTTGTGCCCTTTTTAAGTGAACAAAGAGATTGGAAGGCGGCTAGCTTCCCTCCCATGCCCCTTTTTCATCAAAATAGGTCGATCAAAAATTTTGAGATGGCCATTGTGTTCAGCATAGCTGAAAGGTCCAATAGCTGTGACTTTGGAGATAACATAAGTTATGAAATTAGTACAGTGTTTGCGTGCAATATTTGTTATTGGGAGCGTGAAATTCCAGCTGGGGGATTTTCCACGAGGAGAATTTTCCATAGGGAGTGAACTTTTCAAGAAAATTTCGTATTGGGGGAATTTGGCAGAATTCCTATACGGCATTCTTTTTATTTGCCTTACTTTCTCTTTTCCGACTCAATTTTACGTGTGGAAATGTTAGTGGTAAATGTCCGGGGTAAATTTCCACCGGGATAGAATTCTCTAGAGAATCTTTCCGTGGAGGTGAAGCCGGATTCCTCGGTATTATTTAAAAAAAACGGTCAGAAATTAAATATAAAAAAACAAGCTTCTTCAACTGAAAGTAAGGAACAACATTAAAACTTAAAACAAATGTAAATTATTACGCATATAAGGGGAGTTGCCCCCTCCTCAGTGCCTCGCTCTTTCTACTGAAGTTTGACTTTTTGTCCCAGTTTTTCAAGAATAACTCGAGAAAAAAAAGGATCGGCTAATTAGAATAATAAGAAGCTTTTTTTAAGTACTAAGAAACTTCAGTGTGAAAAGCAAGGTATTGAGGAGGGGGCAGGGCCTCCTCCATATGCGTAATAATTTTTGTTCGTCTTAAGTTTTAAGTTGCTCCTTACAAATGTACGTATTGAATTCCTTATGCTTACTCTTACTGCCAATTGCACCTTCTACTTTGTCAAAAAAAAAAAAAAAAAAAAAAAAAAAAAAAAAAAAAAAAGATTATATACCAGTAGATTATTAATTTGATATTTTGCACCCCTAAAATTTCTGCCTCTATGCTCCCTCTATCCTCCCCTAAAACCACATCTTCTCCTTTGTCCCTCTCCAGCTTAAATTTGTCACATTTCGGGCTTTTTATTTTATTTGTGTTTGAAGTTTATTTTAAGTTTTAATGTCGCTCTTTACTTTCATTTGGAATTTAATGTTCTGATAAAACAAGATACTTGCTCTGCATTAAAAAACCCGGCAGTGGCAATTGAAAAGGAGTTAGTTTATTTGTGTTTTTAATTTTATGTGTCACTCTTAACGTTCATTTGAAAAAAAATAGTTTTTAATGTACTGATAAAACACGATGCTTACTCTGTATTAAATAAAAAAAACAAGTTTTTTTAAATGAAAGTAAGGAGCAACATTAAAACTTAAAACGAACAGAAATTACTCCGTATATGAAAGGGGCTTTTCCTCCTCGACACCCCGCTCTTTACGCTAAAGTTTTTTATTGTTTTAAAAAGTAGGGTTGCGAGAAAGAATCAAACTTTAGCGCAAGGAGCGGGGTGTCGAGGAGGAAAAGCCCCTTTCATATACGGAGTAATTTCTGTTCGTTTTAAGTTTTAATGTCGCTCCTTACTTTCATTTAAAAAAACTTGTTTTTTTTTTATTTAATTTCTGAAAGTTTTTTTATTAATGCATGACTGATTTTGGCTCTCCGTACATAATTTATTAAAATGAAATTTGCATATTAATTCTTTTTTTGGCTAAATGGCTTTCTCTTAGTTTTGATCAGACGATTTTGAGAAATAAGGGGTGGGGAAGGAGGTCTTGTTGCCCTCCAATTTTTCGGTTACTTAAAAAGGCAACTAGATCTTTTATTTTTAACGAACGTTTTTATTAGTAAAAAAAAATACGTAACTTAAGAATTAACTTACGTAACAAACTTTTATATTCTTATATTTTTGATTATACATATGAGGGGGTTGGTCCCCTCGTTAATACCTCGCTCTTCACACTAAATCTTGTTTTATCCCAATTCTTTAAGAATGACCCCTGAATCAGAAAGGCCGTAGAATAAATAGTTGAAATTATTTAAAAAAATTTTAGCATAAAGAGTGAAGTGTTTATCTCCTCCTAAATACCTTCATGTTTTTTTTCATGTTTATATTTTCATTGTTTTTTTTTTATAGTAATGCTAGAAAGTCCTGCGCCCTTTTCATTGAATTTCTCTTCCCCCATGAAATATTCCTCCAAGGAAAGATCCTCCCATATAGCCCCCTCCCCTGAACCCCACACCCAAACCAAAAAAATCCCCCTGATAACGTCGGTACACTTCCCAGTAACCATTACTGTATGTAAACATTGGTCAAAGTTTGTAACTTGCAGCCCCTCCCCCAGGGACTGTGGGGGGTAAGTCATCCCCAAAGACATAGTTCTTGTGGTTTTCGACTATGCGGAACAAAATGGCTATCTCAAAATTTTGATCCGTTGACTTTGGGAAAAAAATGAGCGTGGGAGGGGGCCTAGGTGCCCTCCAATTTTTTTGGTCACTTAAAAAGGGCACTAGAACTTTTCATTTCCGTTAGAATGAGTCCTCTTGCAACACTCTAGGACCACTTGGTCGATACGATGACCCCTGGGAAAAAAAAAAAAACAAAAAACAAAAAACAAATAAACACGCACCCGTGATTTTTCTTCTGGCAAAAAATACAAAATTCCACATTTTTGTAGATTAGACCTTGAAATTTTTCTATAGGGTTCTCTGATACGCTGAATGCGATGGTGTAATTTTCGTTAAGATCATATGACTTTTAGGGGGTGTTACCCCCTATTTTCCAAAATAAGGCAATTTTTCTCAGGCTCGTAACTTTTGATGACAATAACTAAATTTGATGAAACTTATATATTTGAAATCAGCATAAAAATCCGATTCTTTTGATATATCCTTTAGCATCGAAATTCCGTTTTTTAGAGTTTCGTTTACTATTGAGCCGGGTCGCTCCTTACTACAGTTCGTTACCACGAACTGTTTGATTACAAAAACTGGCTGTGATAATTCAAAAGGAGGTATGTTTACAAGACGTCACGGAAATGTTTGTGACTTTCTTTTAACTTCTACTAATAACTAGTCAACTTTAATAATAAGATTTTTGCTTATTTTTGTTCATTTATTCATATCGAGCAGTAACTGCTATCTTTGTGTTTCACATGATTTTTTTTCTAATTCCTGTTCGTTTAAATTTGAATTGTTATAGGACTATATTCTGCTTTTATTAAGTTTTAATATGTCTTTTTTTCTTAAAAAATAATTTCCCTGAATTATTTTCTAATTAAATTTTGTTTGTCTTTCATTGACATAGTTTTATTGTTGATTGATATTTTTTGGTCATCAGAGATGCAGCAAAAATAATTTGGAAATTCAAAATTTTATTTTATACCTAATCTTGCGAGTATCCTCTCCTAAAAAAAAAACAAGAGCTAAGAGCTCATATGGCACTTGTGACGAGGCCAGAAGAGCTAAGAGCCAAGAGCTCATATGGTATGGGCTCAAACAAAATTCTAAGAATCAGTAGATTAATTTAAAAGGAAAATCAGAGGCTTAATGCCGGTCGGAATTTAAAATAAGAGCTCTGAGTCGCGATGTCCTTCTAAATATCAAAATTCATTAAGATCCGATCACCCACTCGTAAGTTATAAATACTTCATTTTTTCTACTTTTCCCTCTCCCTTCAACCCCCCAGATCGTCGAATCTGGGAAAACGACTTTAACAAGTCAATTTGTGCAGCTTCCTGACACGCCTACCAATTTTCCTCGTCCTATTACGTCCAGAAGCAACAAACTCATCAAAGCACTGAACCCCTCCCCCCATAAAGAGCGAATCCAGTGCGGTTAAGTCAATCACGTATCTATGACATTTGGTTATTCTATCCACCAAGCTTCATCCTGATTCCTCCATTCTAAGCGTTTTCCAAGATTTCTGATATCCCCCTCCAACTCCCCCCAATGTCAACAGACCTGGTCGGGATTTGAAATAAGAGCTCTGAGACACGAATTCCTTCTAAATATGAAATTTTTTAAATGGAACGGCGTTGAGTAGCTTCCAGTTCCATTCCTCTATAATATTAAATAAGAAAAACAAGTCTTTTTAAATGAAAGTAAAGAGCGACATTAAAACTTAAAACGAACAGAAATTACTCCGTATATGAAAGGGGCTTTTCCTCTTGAATGCCCCGCTCTTTACGCTAAAGTTTGACTCTTTCTCTTAACTCTACTTCTTAAAACAGTAAAAAACTTTAGCCTAAAGAGCGGGGCGTTGAAGAGGAAAAGCCCCTTTCATATACGGAGTAATTTCTGTTCGTTTTAAGTTTTAATGTCGCTCCTTACTTTCTTTTAAAAAAACTTATTTTTTTATATTTAATTTCTGGACGTTTTTTAGTTAATGCATGTTTTGATCTTGGCTCTCCGCACATAAATAATTAAAACGAAATTTGCATATTATTTTTTTTTCTAAATGGCTTTCTCGTAGTTTTAATCGGAAGATTTTGAGAAAAAGGCGAGGGAGGAAGCCTAGTTGCCCTCCAGTTTTTTGATCAATTAAAAAGGCAACTAGAACTTTTAATTTTTTACGAACATTTTCATTAGTTGAAAAATATACGTAATTTACGAGTTAACTTACGTATCGAACTTCTATATTCGTATGTATTTATTGCGTATATGAGGGGGTTCAACCCTCGTCGATACCTCGCTCTTCACACTAAAGCTTAAATTTTGTCCCAGTTCCATAAGAATGACCCTTGAGTCACAAAGGCCGTAGAATAAATAGTTGAAATTACTAAAAATACTTTAGCGTAAAGAGCGAGGTATTACGAGGAGGTAAACCCCTCATATGTGTAATAATTTTTATTCGTTTTAAATTTTAATGCTGCTCCTCACTTTCAGTAGAAAAAAACTTTTCATATTTATTTTTTTATTGTTTTTTTAAATAATGCTAGAAAATCCCGCACCCCCTTCATTGAAAGTCTCTTCCCCCATGAGAAGTTTTTCCAAGGAAAGATCCTCCCATATAGCCCCCCACCTAAACTTCCCCACCCCCAAACAAAAAAAAATCCCCCTGAAAACGTCTGTACACTTCCAAGCAACCATTACTATACGTAAACACAGGTCAAAGTTTGTAACTTGCAACCTCTCCAACAGGGACTGCGGGGGAGTAAGTCTCCCCAAAAGACATCGTTATTAAGTTTTTCGACTATGGTGAACAAAATGGCTATCTCAGAATTTTGATCCGGTGAATTTGGGGAAAAATGAGCGAAGGAGGAGGTCTAGTTTCCCTCCAATTTTGTTGGTCATTTAAAAAGGGCACTAGAACTTTTAATTTCCGTTAGAATGAGCCCTCTCGCGACATTCTAGGACCACTGGGTCGATACGATCATCCCTGGAAAAAAAACAAACAAACAAAAATAAATACGCATCCGTGATTTGTCTTCTGGCAAAAAATACGAAATTCCAGATTTTTGTAGATAGGAGCTTGAAACTTCTACAATTAGGTTCTCTGATACGCTGAATCTGATGGTGTGATTTTCGTTTTTTCTCATTTCTAAAATGAGGCAAATTTTCTCAGGCTCGTAACATTTGATAGGTCAGACTAGTCTTGATGAAGTTATATATTTAAAATCAGCATTAAAATGCGATTTTTTGATGTAACTATTGGTATAAAAATTCCCAAATTAATCGCAAGAAAATCCATCGCAAATCAATCGCAAATCAGAAAATCAATCGCAAGAAAATCAGCAGCTGAATTGCCTAAAAAGACAACTTTCGCCACCGAAACAACCTAGATAAAAGAAGCATCAGCCATTTCGCCACAAGGGGAATAAGGAAGCATAGTTACCGTCTATTATTGTCTTAACTTCTATAAACTGTACAAAAAAAACCTTTGACCCAAAATATTAACTACAGACCAAAAAATACAACGATGTGCGTGATTGATAATACCCAAAGCTACCTGACACTATCTGGAGTGCATTAGACTCAACCGCAAATTTCTGTTAAGTAGTTAATTAAGATATGGTTATTTTGTTACGCTCATGTCTCTTTTTCAAAGAGATAACACAAAATAATTTTGAAACAAACTGGTATGATAGAACTATTCAGGAGACAATTATATATATATATATATATATATATATATATATATATATATATATATATATATATATATATATATATATATATATATATATGTGTGTGTGTGTGTGTGTGTGTGTGTGTGTGTGTGTGTGTGTGTGTGTGTGTATGTATATATTATATACATATATATATATATATATATATATATATATATATATATATATATATATATATATATATATATCTTTATAAGTAAGCAATAATTGTTTATTTATTTGTTTTTCTCAAAAATGACTCCATATTTTTCCGGGAAAATTGGCATCCTGGGCTATTCTTTCATAAAAAAAACAAGAGCTAAGAGCTCATATGGCACTTTTGGCGAGGGCTGAAAAGCCAAGAGCTTATATTGCATAAGCTCTAGCAAAATTATAAGAATCAACAGATAGATTTAAAAAGAAAATCAGATGCTTAATGCCGGTCGGGATTTAAAATGAGAGCTCTGAGACACGAGGTCCTTCTAAATATTAAAATTCATTAAGATCCAATCACCTAATCGTAAGTTAAAAATACCTCATTTTTTCTAATTTTTCCCCTCGTTTCAGCCCCCAGATGGTCGAATCGGGGAAAAAACTTTATCAAGTCAATTTGTTCAGGTCCCTGACACGCCTACCAATTGACATCATCCTAGCATGTCCAGAAGCACCGAAATCACCAAAGCACTGAACCCCACCCCCTAACTCCCCAAAAGGGTGCATTACGGATTCAGTACGGTTACGTCAATCACGTATCTACGACATTTGCTTATTCTACCCACCAAGTTTCATTCCGATTTTTCTACTCTAAGCGTTTTCCAAGATTTCCGGTCCCCCCCCCCAACTCCCCCCCCCAATGTCACCACATCTGTTCGGGATTTGAAATAAGCACTCTGAGACATGAGTTCTGTCCAAATATCAAATTTCATTAAGATCTGGTCACCTATTCTTAAGTTAAAAATTCCTTAATTTTTTTAATTTTTCCAAATCAACACCCCCCAGCTCCTCCAAAGTGAACAGATCCGTTCCAATTATGCCAATCACGTATCTATAACTTGTGCTTATTCTTCCCATCAAGTGTCATCCCGATCCTTCCACTCTAAGCGTTTTCGAAGATTATAGGTTCCCCCCCCCAACTCCCCCATATGTCACCGGATTAAGAGCGGATCCTTTTCTGTTATGTGAGTCACGTGTCTGGGACTCGTTTCTATTCTTCCCACCAAGTTTCATCCCGAGCCCTCCACTCTAAGTGTTTTCCAAGAGTTTTGGTTCCCCCCGCAATTCCCCCCAATGTCACCGGATCCAAGCGGAATTTAAAATAAGAGCTCTGAGACACGATATCCTTCCAAACTTCAAATTTCATTAAGATCCGATCACTCCTTCGTAATTTAAAAATACCTCGTTTTTCAAATTTGTTCAGAATTCACCCTCCCAACGCCCCCAAACAGAGTGGATCAGTTCCGGTTATGTCAATCACGTATATAGGACTTGTGCTTATTTTTTCCACCAAGTTTCATCCCGATCCCTCCACTCTAAGCATTTTCCAAGATTTTAGGTTTCCCCCAATGTCACCGGATCCAGTCGGGATTTAAAATAAGAGCTCTGAGACACTATATCCTTCCAAACTTCAAATTTCATTAAGATTCGATCACTCCTTCGTAAGTTAAAAATACCTAATTTTTTCTAATTTTTCTATATATATATAAATCTAATTTTTTATATAATATATATATATTATATATATATATATATATATATATATATATATATATATATATATATATATATATATATATATATATATATATATATTTCTAATGCCGTGTGCCGCTTGATGGGGCCAGGCAGCGAAGCCGCCAGGTCCCAGCTAGTATATATATATATATATATATATATATATATATATATATATATATATATATATATATATATATATATATATATATATATATATATATATATATATATATATATATATATATATACTAGCTGTTGGGGTGGCGCTTCGCGCCACCCCAAAACCTAGTTGGTGGGGGCGCTTCGCGCCCCCCCAAGCCCCCCCGCGCGCGTAAGTCGTTACGCGCCATATTAGTTACGCGCCATTGTAGTTGTGTCCCTATGTCCCACCTGTGGATATAGATATATATATATATATATATATATATATATATATATATATATATATATATATATATATATATATATATATATATATACATATATATATATATATATATGTTTTTAACTACGTAAAACTTGCGAATATACAACATTCTTTGCTGTCCCATTGTCTGTGCATATAAATAGATTGTCAGGTTTACCGACTCTTGAACATGCAACATATAATGGTCCATGGGAAAACAATCCGTATTCAGATCTATACATCATGATTCTAATGATTGCCCTTGAGCTTTGTTGATGGTGATTGCTAATCGACCATTCCCTGTGTCACCGTCGTCATTTATATGTCCCCCTGTGCCCCCCGGCGTCCCCTTTGTAGTTGTGTCCCTGTGTCCCGGTCGTCATTTATATTCCCTGTGTCCCGGTCGTCATTTGTGTCCCGGTGTCCCAGTCTGTGATTTCTCTTTGAGTGTCCCGGGCGTCATTTATATTCCTTGTGTCCCGGTATCCCGGTCGTCATTTATATCCCCCTGTGCCCCCCGGCGTCCCCGTTGTAGTTGTGTCCCTGTGTCCCGGTCGTCATTTATATTTCCTGTGTCCCGGTCGTCATTTGTATCCCGGTGTCCCGGTCTGTATATACATTCGTTTTTTTAGTTTTGTTTTTCTCCTTGATTTTTCATTTTTTTTCCTTTTTTATTTTTTTCTTTTTTAGTTTTTTTAGTTTTTTAGCTTTTTTAGTTTTTTTATTAGTTTTTAGTTTTTTTTTCTTTCTAGTTTTTTTGTAGTTTTTACCTTTTTTTTAGTTTTTTTAGTTTTTTTTACTTATGTCCTGGTCGTCATTTATATTCCCTGTGTCCCGGTCGTCATTTGTGTCCCGGTGCTTTGTTGATGGTGATTGCTAATCGAACATTCCTTTTGTCCCGGTCGCTTTCTCTTTGAGTGTCGTCATTTATATTCCCTATGTGCCGGTGTCCCGGTCGTCATTTGTGTCCCGATGTCCCGGTCTATAATTTCGTCAGTTGAAAACATGACGTCAGTCGACACACAAACATGACGTCACCCGACAGACAGACCCACACACACACAGACAACTTATTTATATATATATATATATATATATATATATATATATATATATATATATATATATATATATATATATATATATATATATATATATATATATATATATATATATATTTATATATATATATATATATATATATATATATATATATATATATATATATATATAACTTTAACTTGCTAACTTGCTTGCTATTTGTATTTAACTTGCTATATATATATATAACTTGCTCATATATATGGACATATATATGTATATATATATATCAAGAATATGAGCAAGTTTCTTCTTCACCAATCCAAACAATCAGGCTTACAAAATACTTTTAAAAATGAATCAAAGGTGTGTTTTTTTGGTTTTTAGTACGTTCTTATGAGTCGGCCAAACATTTCGGAGGGGGGAAGATCAACCCCCCTAACCCCTCCCCAAAGTACGGCCTTCTCCATGGCTCTGTGGACGTTTTTGGGTGTGCGAACATGATTTAGCAGAAAGCGGAAGAAACACGTCCTAGCCGCATACTTAAATCACTTAGCTCTTTTTACAATTTGACACTGTTTTGTTTCGACATTCTTAGGTAAAACAAACTTAATTGCCATCACTTTTAAAGTTGAAATATAGCCAAAAGACTGCATTGTGTATAGAACTAAAAGGCTCTAATAATAGTACTTATATACAATTGCAATAATTGCATCGTTTAGCAGTAGTTGAACAAGAGTTAATTAAAGAACCAGAAGCTGTCACAACTAATTTTTTTTTAACTAAGGCTTTTACCTACATTGGAGCCTGTCTCTTTTTTTTATGTTTCTTTTAGCTATTGATTACTTAAGACCAGAATTGAATACCATTTAGTGGGAAAATCAGGGTTTTGAGTCAGACATAAACACAAGAATTTTTTCAGGTGAGGCAACATTTGCGAGGATGGCAAACTTTAAAATGCAAAATCAGCAAATAATAAGACAAAAGTAGTGGATTAGGAAGAAAATTGTAAAGATCTTCAAATTATTCAAATTAAAGTGAGCCAACTCCAAAGCTCCTCCTCCTACCTGCCCAATTGTCTGCCTTTTACATGCCCTACACACCCTTATTTTTTCTAGAATTTACAAGAACTAGTGTCATTCGACAGCTTAAAAAAGGTAACACGTGCAATATCTTGATAATACATCTGCACACGAGACAGAGTCTTAGGAAGGGAGTGCCGGAAAATGTTTCCAAAATGGGGAAATTAGCATGTATTCCACCCGGATATGCAGGTATACTTAAGTTATATGTTGCTTCTGAAACAAGCCATTACACGACAATACTGCCACTTGCTCAAAAAGAACAAAATAATTACATGATTGGATTCATTAGTCTCAGATCCGTCCTTTCACCGAGCCAGAATTAAAACATTACTTAATTTTTTGCTTAGGGAAGAGTTTAAACTTGCTTAAAAAATAGGGAGGTTGTTCTTTTTCCAACGATTTTCAAACGGTTGTCAGCGTACTTAAATCTAAAAACCGGCCCCAATTTCAAAATTGCCAAAGATTGTCCTTTTCGGCCAACCGTCTAGGGCTAAACGGAAAGCCGGTCGTCCACGGTTGGAGTGAGAGGATGTCGTAAAGAAAGGTTTAAGGGAAATGGGTACTTCCTGGGAGGGCGTAAAGAGGGAAAATTTGAATAGATTAGACGGAGGTGGAGCGCACGTTGCTATATGCCCTAAGGCGACTTAGTACTGCGGGGAGTTGTTAGTAGTAGTAGTAATTCAGTAAATGATAAAGTTGAATGACAGCAGTTATGATATATCAAAATTGTCGTTTGTCGTTGATATATGGAAACACACAAAAGAGCGGAAAAAACACAGTAAAAATTAGCAGGGAACATAAGCCTAAAAATACCCTTTTCAGTGTCATGACGAAGTATCATTAGAATAGGTTTTTCATGTGTTTTAGAAAAAGGGGTCAGATACGAAGAAGTGCAGTAAGGTAAAATCTTACTGCACTAGAGTAAACTATATAAAGAAAAACAGAACAAGTAAACGTGTTGCAAAAATCGCGGTATTTTTCTATAGAAGCACGAGACAGTTTTAAAATAAAAGATATAAAGCCAAATTGGCCAACCAAATCAAAACCAAAGAAGTAACTTTTGCAAACAACGTCTCTATGGTCACTAGAAAAAGAAAGAAAAAGAATGGGATTAATACTTGGCCTGTATACAATTAGGCGTCCTCAGTGTTGAAAATCGGAAAGATTTTAAATCATAACAAATTCAAAAATCGAAACATTCTAAAATCAAAAGAGCCTAAAAAAAATATACAATAACTAGTCAATGTGAAAATCACGAAAGTAGAATTGACCAATCAAAGGAACACAGCTCAATTGATTTTGTTCTTGTTAAGAGGAGTAGCACTTTTTAAGGATTGTTGTGGTTAAATTCTTTCCTTTTTCAAAGCTGAGAAGGGCTAGTTGTACATAACCGAAACTTTAATTTGATTGTTCTTCTTCTTCTGTTCGATTCTGCTGGCCAAAAGTCCGTTGTTTCCAAGATTTACTTCTTTGGGTATGATCGTATTAAAAAATTCAAAATAGAAGCTGACCTCAAAAAAGGTTGGAACCCCCTGACCTAAATAGAACCCATAACATCTAAGGGAGGTCAAAACAAGAATAAAAGAAGGGTAGAAGTCCTATCGCTGGTTTTAAATTAAAATCACTCCCTTTTTAAGGGTTTTTCCGAAAAAAAAAAGAAACAATTTCAGTCTAAATCTTGGGCGGTTTAGATGATTAGGAAAAGGCGGGTAAGTGGCCTTCTAGTCTCGACAACGATTTTATAGTAAGCTATGCCTTTATTTTTTTTGGTTCTGATACACAAAACTGGTTGGATAAATAAGTTTTCCCGTTGTTTCCTTTTTTCAAACCCTCCTATTTCTCTCCTATAGCCCTCCCCCCTCCTCGGAATAGAAGTTTTTGTAAATAGCTTGCTGGCCATAATTTGCGGTGAAATATGGGATATTAGTTGTAGGATAAAAGTTCAACTGCCCTCTGCCAAAACAATGTATCTTCACAAAAAATAGTTAGGCACGAACCTCTCTTAATCTTGACACGGCCAATCCAATGGCGTAGTTGGACTGTTTATATTTGCCAGACTTTCTGAGATACCACAAAGTAAATGCAGGGATAAAATCGGACTTCACCGGTTTTCTATAGCCAAAACTTAGCACAGACATACAAGAATTATTAAACCGAATATCCACGTCCAGCAGGAAATAGAGCAGCAAAGACGGGAGGAAAACAGACTTCAGAAAGCTTATTGACACAATTCAGTACATTCGTTTATTTCTTCCGTTCCACATATGAAAAAAAAATTCACAATTCCAGGATTTGTCTCGAAAACTTGAAAATACTATTCTAATGTATAGGAAAGGCGAACTAAATTGGATAAAATGTCTTGGAATTGTTTACACTGGAATATCTTCAAGAAAAAGTCAAACAAAGTCACGAAAAAATCAGGATTGCATTTGGTTGGGGCAGCAGGGCCAATTCCCCTTTAGAAAAATCCACTAATCATATAAATAAGAAAAAATAAGGTTTCCTGCAATCTTTGGACATAGTAGAAAAGTTCCTGCCAATTTTCCTTCCTAGAAAAAGTAAAAAGGTGCCACAGGAAGAGATATTGAGAGAATCCAAAGAAAAATCGAATATATGAAAGATGGACAAAACAAACACGAGTTTCTGTTGCAATTCTATCGAGTATTTTATTTGACTCTTTCAAGGAGTTTGAAGTACTTCAATATTTCCACCGCGTGATTCTTTCTTATTCTACTTGTTTTTAATTGTATGCGATTGTTTGCTTTGCGTTGGTGGATTTGCGTTGGCGATATTTGTCATTGCTTGCTTTCTATTGGCCAATTTCAGCCGGAAATGGAACATTTTTCTTAACAAAATTGAAGAATCTACTCTTTTTCTTGAAGATAGCGATTAATTTATTCACTGCTTTGTTTGTTGCTATTTTTTCGTTTGGCGTTTTTTTTTTTCGTTTTGCTGTTGTCTAACCAATCAAACATGAATTTTATCTGTTTATAATGTTTTCTTCGGAAGCGCTTGGAAGTTTCCTATGAACTTCCATCGGGTCCTTTTTAGTGGATGAATTAATATTTTTACTGCATGATTCATTCTTGTTTTTAAGTTTGTCATTTTCAGCTCAGCAACAGCGGAATTCAGCCTCTTTTCTTTCTAATGGCCTTTTCCTTTTCCTCTAATTCCTTTTCTTTCTTTCTTTCTAATTAAACACCGATTGCTTGACTTAAAGACAATTCATGCACTCCAGTTTTTTAATGTTGCGTATTCAACTAAAGAGTTTCTTTTTGTTTTGATCGTATGTATTTGAAACTTTCCGATGCACTCTCGCCGAGTTTTTCATTCGGCTGTTTCAAGCACAGCAAAGGTACTGTACATTACGGCATGTTTGTTTCAGATATGGGATTAAATAAAAAAAACAAGTTTTTTTAACTGAAAGTAAGGAGCGACATTAAAACTTAAAACGAACAGAAATTACTTCGTATATGAAAGGGGCTGCTTCATCATCAACGCCCCGCTCTTTACGCTAAAGTTTGACTCTGTCTCTCAATTCTTCTTTTTAAAACAGTAAAAAACTTTAGCGTAAAGAGCGGGGCGTTGATGAGGAAGCAGCCTCTTTCATATACAAAGTAATTTCTGTTCGTTTTAAGTTTTAATGTCGCTCCTTACTTTCAGTTAAAAAAACTTGTTTTTTTTATTTAATTTCTGAACGTTTTTGAATAAATGCATGTTTTGATTTTGGCTCTCCGCAGAGGAATAATTAAAACGAAATTTGCATTTTTTTTTTGGCTAAATGGCTTTCTCATAATTTTGATAGAATGATTTTGAGAAAAAAAGAGCGGGGGAGGAAGCCTAGTTGCCCTCCGATTAAAAAGGCAACTAGAACTTTTAATTTTTTACGAATATTTTTATTAGTAAAAGATTTACGTAACTTATAAATTAGCTTACGTAAAGAACTTTTGTATTCTCATATTTTTATTACATATATGAGGGGGTTCGCCCCCTTGTCAGATCCTCGCTCTTTACACTAAAGTTTAAATTTTGTCCCAATTCATTAAGAATGACCCCAGAATCACAAAAGCCGTAGAATAAATAGTTGAAATTACTAAAAATACTTTAACGTAAAGAGCGAGGTATTAGGAGGAGGTGAGCCCCTCAAATGGGTAATAATTTCTGTTTGTTTTAAGTTTTAATGCTGTTCCTTACTTCCAGCTGAAAGATTTTTTCATATTTATTTTTTCATTGTGTTTTTAAATAATGCTAGTAAATCCTGCGCTCCCTTCATGGAGATTTTCTTCCCCCATGACAAATTATCGATGGAAAGTTCCCCTGGCATATCCCCCTCTTCTCAACCCCTCCCCCAACCAAAAAATCCCCCTGAAAACGCCTGTATACTTCCCAATAACCATTACTATATGTAAGGATTGGTCAAAGTTTGTAACTTGTTGCCCCTCCCATGGGGACTGTGGGGGAGTAAGTCGTCCCCAAAGACATAGTTATAAGGTTTTTCGACTACGCTGAATAAAATGGCTATCTCAGAATTTTGATCCGTTGACTTTGGTAAAATAATTAGCGTGGGAGGGGGCCTAGGTGCCCTCCATTTTTTTGGTCACTTAAAAAGAGCACTAGGACTTTTCATTTCCGTTAGAATGAGCCCTCTTGCAACATTCTAGGACAACTGGGTCGATACGATCACCCCTGGGAAAAAAAAACAAAAAAAAACAAATAAACACGCATCCGTGATCTGCCTTCTGGCAAAAAATACAAAATTCCACATTTTTGTAGATAGGAGCTTGAAACTTCTACAGTAGGGTTCTCTGATACGCTGAATCTGATGGTGTGAATTTCGTTAAGATTCTATGATTTCTAGGGGGCGTTTCCCCCTATTTTCTAAAATAACGCAAATTTTCTCAGGCTCGTAACTTTTGATGGGTAAGACTAAACTTGATGAAACTTATATATTTAAAATCAGCATTAAAATGCGATTCTTTTGATGTAGGTATTGGTATCAAAATTCCATTTTTTAGAGTTTTGGTTACTATTGAGCCGGGTCGCTCCTTACTACAGTTCGTTACCACGAACTGTTTGATAGTGTTTCAGATAGTGGTCACCGGAGGAACTAGCTTTGGAGACTTTTTTTTAAACCATTCCTACCGCATGCAGGATCAGCCACAGATAAAACTTGTCATTACGCACGCGTCAAGGAGGAGCCAGGGAGAAATGCCGACACGTGATGTGCCCGGAAACACCAGAATGGGTAAGATAGGAACGCACATTACCGAATATATATACCTATATTCGGTATATACCTATATTATATACTTATACATATATATAAATATACCTATATATAGGTATATATAATATACCTTTGCCGTGATTTCAAAAGTTTGTAGGATATATATCAATAGTTCTCCACAAGCTTTCGAGGGGTCACCAACATTCAGAAATCACGTACAACAGGTGGCGTGAGCTAAGCGCGGCGAAATTGTACAAAGCGTTAAGGGAACTGTGCCAATCGCAGCGAATATGTGTGGCACTGCGAGATGCACACCAGGTGGCAGAAAATGGGAGAACCCTCGCGTGCTTCATCCTTGTTCTGCTTATCTTTGACTTTTTCATTTTTTTTCTCTGTTTTGGCCGGGAATATTAGGCTATATTGTTTTTTTCTGTTTTTTTAACAAGCTATAATGATTATCTAAATTTATAGGGCCAAAATAAATACAGAGAGAGGTCAAAATACCACCCCCCCCCCTTCCGTGCAAAGGATATGATATTACCTGGAAAAAAAACTAAGTGGTTAATCACAATACTTAGAGACAAATATGACAAACAAATGTGTGAACAATTTTTTTTTCGTGTGATAGAACCGTTAACTCAACTTGCGTCTGGGGACGTATGCAGGAGGAGGATCTCTGTGTCATGTCCCTTCCCTTAAATCCTAATATTTCTTGAATTTCAGGCCACTTTTGCACTATCGGCACTATCGAACACAATCTTGTTTTTATCACCCTAACCCCAAAAGAAATTAATTTATTCCTTCCCCCCAAAGAAATTCCTGAGTATACGCCTGCTTGTGCCATAGGCTACGATCTAAATCGTAGCCTATGGCACTTTAAGTCTTGATCCCAAGGAACTAAACACTCTCTTCCTCGTAATTCTTTCTGTTTAACAATAACTTCAATCCAAGAAATACCCAGATATCGGTTTTCCCCTAGCGGTTGGCGAGAACCGAAACGCCAGCGTATCAGAGTAGCTCTAACAAGCAGTAAATTTTGAACTAGTTCATCGGGGAAGGGAGGTGGGATGAAACTTACAAATCTTACCGAATCAATGTGTGATTTCACCAGATCTTAAAATTTCTTAGACAGAATTTTTCAACAATTTTACCAAGATATTAGCCTTTTGACAAAATTACACTCACAATCAAAAACATTGAGAATTGGAAGGTCCTTCTCTCGTTCCCTTGTCCTCCAATTTTATTTTTTGGTGAGTTTTCTAGGCCCTCCCTGAGACTTCTATACTATGTGCCCCATAAGTAGGTACATAAGCAAGTCTTGACACGGTATGCGTACAAATAATCACAAATTAGATTGTGCGATACATCACAAGACAGATTCAACATACCTGCCATGCTTCCTGTTTCGTTTCCTAACGGCCTTCCTACGCTCCGCTGAGTATGGAACCGGAAGCAGATTTTCATTTTCTTCACTAACTGGTGTGGAGGGAAACCCCCCACTGATTGTCTCAATTTGTATTGAAGGAGTATTAGTTGCTTCTGACTTATTAGTCTCATCGCAAATTGGAATTAAGGTAGCGCAACTAGAACTAGGGTCCCGTGCGTCAGAGTGACAATCAACAGTAGGGGGGCCACTCTTGAGTGAATCAAAAACCTCATAATCGCCTGTGGCGGATTCATTTGATGATAACGCATCTAAAAAGCCATCTAGAAAACTTTCACTTGGCACAAATCCAAATTTTCGGGTTCTAGACACACTAGAACAACTGTCTCTTTGTCCCCAAGTGACATCTTCCGACAAAGGGCTTGCTTCTTTACTTTTTAAAGCTTTCAGCTGTCGAAACTTTCTACTCTTTCGCCGTACAGCATAGTGCCGACGATGTGGAAAGGGTACACAGACATAAGATGGCCGGCGCTGACGATCAGCCATTTCCAAAAAGACTTTATCCGATTTCTGGAATCAAATTCACTTCATCACAATATATTTTTCCCACTAAACAATAACACACACAAGAATGGTCATTTAAGAAGAGACGTATTTAAGGAAGTAGCTTTAGCACTACTAGATACAAAACTTAAACATATTACTTTAACCAAGCAGAAGCATCGAATTCAAATTCTATTGCCAAGCCTAACTGGCTAAGGCGATACTAATTGGCACATCTACAGTAAATTTCGTTGCAACATTATGGTACGGCTTTACGTATTAACACCAATTCATAAATTTTACTAAGTTTGTATCATTAATATTTTGACTTATGTTTTTTTTTAAGAAAAGAGAAAAGCGAAAATTAAAAGAAAGAATCTAATGTTGGCAGGGTCGTAGTCAGAATTTTTTTCGGGTGGGAGGGGGTACAAAAGTTTTTTTTCGGGGGGATTTTACAAAAAAAAATTAAAAACGATTCAAAAATTTTTGTTTATGTTCATTTTTGTTAGGCTACGTTCTTACGAGTCGGGCAAACATGTCGGGGAGGGGGTCCAACTCCTACCCCCTGGATACGGCCTTGAATATTGTTTCAGGGACGTACTCAAAATCAAACTTGAAGAGAAAGGAGGGGGGCAAAGACCCAATACGAAAAAATCAAGTAAATATTGTGAAAAAAATACAAAATCTTCGGGGAATTCCTGAGAGATTTGAAAGCCCACCTCCCCCTTCCACAACTACAGTATGGGATGGCAGAAACAACCCAGAACTTTTCGAACTGATTATAGCAGAAACCTGGACATCGTGTGTTTTTTTAATCCCCAACGTTTGCGAAATTTCTAGTAATTTTCAAGAAAATTCTCTTTTTAAGCAAATTAATAATATGAACAAAAACCAAATAGAAACTGTTCTTTGGCTCCGACACAAAACTTCATAGGGATCAGGTAATGCAGGATTCGTGTAGGACATAAAATTATTTGTTCAAGCCATGAAATACATATTCTTACATCAAATTTTCTAGTAAACACAATTCCGGAAAAACCAACGCGGATATACCAAATTGCAATTTTTTGTGTGTTCACTTTTGATAGACTTTTTAGATATTTAGTGTGCTTATATAAAGCTTAAGCTTACAACTAGGCAGAAAAAAGTCTTGCTGCGATCCAGCTCATAGGTGGGGGGAAGGAAGAAGGGCTTTCGGAAATACGGTAAGTCGTATATTTACTTGACAAACATCTACTAAGCGAGTATTGGATCTTAACCAAACCTGATGATAAGTAAAAACTACCGCGTCTTAAGCCTTTTGGATTTCCGGACAAAATTCTAGTGTCCGGGACAACATAGATTTAGGACAACATTTACCATAATAGGTTTTTGGGTTTCAACTAACTTTACTGGGTAACAACAGTCAGTGTTTTTAGTTGAGCCTTACGGGGGTTCATACATGATGTGATCTCTGTGAGAGGAGGGGACTCCTAAATTATTATCACCATGACATCTACCAGAGCGGGCTGTTGGATCCCAATCAAATCTTATTGGAATTACGATACAGCGCCCTCTTACTGCCTTTTAAGGAACCTATATTTACGTCTAGTTTGGAACCAAGCCCTATACTATATATGTGGCAAGAAAGAAGTTTAGGTCCCTGTAACAGAGACGTCTATTAGAACGCATTGTCGAACATTAAAAAAAATTGGCAAAATATGGGAACAAATTTTTAAATTATGCCTTATTGGCGTCCAAACTCGGTCCAACCTTTGTCAGGGGAGGAGGTCCCTAAATCATTGTCATTAAAATGTCTACCAATAGGTGGTTTCCCAGATGTGTAAACCAACGTTGGTGGAAAGTAAAGGTAAGCGGCCTAGTTATCCTATTTGAGAGTACGTCACGGATCCAACGACTACGGAGAGGAAGGGCCCAGAAGTATTTTCCTTGCGTATATCAGGACACCTAGTCAGATCAAAATTCAATTTAAGGTGTAAAAGAGCTAGTGTCCTACTTAGAAAAATTCAGGGTCCAGGCGAGATTCTATCCTGGGTGAAAAATGGAGGGAAGGAGGAAGACTGCAATTCTTGTAATCGGGGGACCTATCAGAATGGCTGTTGGCTTTGAGTAAAGTTTGCTGAGAAGTCATAGGTAATTTCCAAATGGTAGGGGTTCGATGTCCGGACCCTAGTCAACCTGTGTATAGAGAGAGGGCTATTGCGGCATAAGCATTTACGGCACTAAAACTTAAGCAAAAGTAATTTAAAACGCTTACGTCTTTTTACATTTTTTCTAAAATAAATAGAATTTCTGTATGAGACCTTTTAATTCTTATTTTAACTGATTTCTCAGTCAGTCTAAACCACAATTTGAGCACTCATCAACTGTAAAACTGCACCGAAAAGGAGGTAATAGCAACAGTGTCCTTGTCGCTTTATAATAATAAACTAACTGAACTGCGAAAAAGACTTATGATTATATTAATATGAACTAAAGTTCAAAAGATCAGTTTAAAATGGTAGAATGCAATGGTGCATTGCCGCTGAGAAATTTATATCAAGTTTTTAATTATGTGCTAAAATAAGAACAATGCATCGATTTATTTTAGAGAAATTAGTGTTGAGGGGAGGAGACGACCTTGTCAAAATAACTATAAAGGTTTTACTCGGGTTTTGAGTATCTACAAGCGATAATTACAAGTACGAAGATTTACTAGCCTTCAGCTTTTGTGGTGGCCAAAATTATTAGAAAATTCTTATTTTTCTTATTAGAAAATTCAGCATTTCTGATCCTGTTCTTTGTGTAGAAAAACAGATATCTGTGCGTAATATTCGACTGGAGGATCTAAACCGTCCTTGGCCTTTAGTGATGATCCAGGAATTTATCTAAGTATTTGTAGTGTTTTAAGACCGTGATTAAGTGAACTTGAAAACATCGAGATTCAAAATTGAAGTTAGGGTAGCCTTCTGTCTCTCAATTCTCTAGAGACCGTCGATTGTCAAAAACTCTTCAAATAGCACTTATTCATTGGCGGAAATAGTAGGTTAATTATACCAGCTTGCCAATCTAGTCTCTAGGGCAATCTGAAACGATTCTTTCTGGCAAAAAACTTGTAAAAATTTCAGGCAGCTGAAAATATTCTATGGGACTGTTAGAAAACAGGAAAATACACCGAAAAAATGGTTGCAATCATCTTACAGGTTATTGTCTTCTGCTCATGATAGTACCGATTTTGCTCTAAAAGCAATATCCTTCATAGGATATACTTGTGAAAAAGAGCTATACATTTTCTAAATTTCTAAATTAGAGGAAATAGAGCAAAATCTTAGCAAACATTTTGTAGCATCTTCAAGAAGCTACGGCCTGATATTAAAAGCGGTATCTTCCGCCAATGAATATTAGAGTACTTTTTAAATATAAATTTTCAATTTTAACATGGGATTTTTGAGTTTCATCAGTTCACTTAATCATGGCCTTAAGCATTTGTTTTTGATTATTGAAATTCGATTGGAGTTCGGTACTGACCCTGAATTTGATCGCAGTGTTAGCCCCGTTTTCAATTGTTCACTTTCCGTTCATCTTTTCTTTCCTTTTATTTTCTTTTGGCACTTGTCTATCATATAAAACACACTCGAGAAGTGAAGGTCGTTGACAATAAGATATGATGAAAATAGAATACTTTATTAGCAAATTGTGAAGGTCATTTGTGAATTATTAAATTGGGAGCCTCAGCGTCGACTGATCGTCTCAAAGACAAAGAAAAGTTCATCATTAACGCGGTTCTTGACCTAGTTCATTGTTAACGCGATTCTTGAGGACACTGGTTAGTTTCCTTTGATTAGTGATAGAATATAGTGTCTTACCATGGATATTCAAACTAATATTTGGAAATGCTAAGGACCGAAGAACAGACAATTATATTTTTTCGAGGATAAGGGGTTGCCCAAAACAAAACACTGCGTAAATGAACACATCGTGCCTATGTACGCTTACGAGAAGCAATATTCTATTTTCATCATATTTTTTTTTTCGTTAGTGTTAACCAAACTTCACTTCTCGAGTGTGTTTTATAGGTACTTCTTAATTATTCAGAACACACTCAAGGATTTTGATCTAAATGTAAGATCGAGAAAACTGGTTTCACAGCCACAAAGACAAGTGACGGGGTGACAGAATACATTGGTCTTACATAATGTGGCCTATATATTTGTACATTAGGGGGTGGGGGTAGAATACAGCGGGTCTGCATGCTAAATGTGTTAGCTACAGTTATTGTGCATATTATGAAGTAAGAATTTTTTTTCTAACTGCACGCTGTCCAAATACTTTACCCCCACCCCTAGTGTGCAAATATATAGCCCAAACCATAATAAGCCTGATGCATTCTGTCAAACTTAATAAGTCTTGTGGCTATGAAATATGAAACTGGTTTGTACAGATCAAAATTCTTGAGTGTGTGTCTGAATAATTAACAAGTATCGTTTTATATAATAGACAAGTACCTTTTTTGATACTCTGTCTTTTTCCTTTTTTTATGACAGATTTTGAAATAAGATAAATAAATTAATGATTAATGAAGTCACCGAGGACTAGTTTCTGAATATCCCTTTGAATCAGTAAAGCATTCTAAAACAGAGTCGGGCTTTTTAAAGCCGTTAAAAAATAACTTGTAGTTAATGCATACGTCTCTGAGAAACTCCGTAGGACTAAGACACGTACACCGGGAATTTATTCCAAGAGAAGGACAAATTTGACAAAAAAAAGTAAATTGTAGGTTGTTGGAAATTTATCAGAAACAGAAAAATATCCACAATTCAGAGTGCTAGACCCCCTCCCCCCGTGTTGAGTACATGTCTGGTATGAATGCAACTTCTAAAAATCCTACACAGAACAAATTTTACTGAAATACAATTAACTATAATTTATATCATAATAAATAATAATCATATATGGTAAATAATAACGCTCCCTGAGTAAGTGCCTGGCTAAATTGCTGTTTCAATACTACCGTAATCACACAAATATAATTGATTGTCGTTTATATATATACACAAGTATATGGAATTCAGGTACTGTTCTGCTATAGCGACCCCGCTCAAGAATTACGCCGTACAAAACTCGAGAACATACCGGTTTGATATGTCTGTATTAAGAGACAATTAGCTTACGCCCAGTAGAAAACAATTGGCGAATGACAGAACACAGTAGGCTTGTATAAATTGGGCTACACATTTGCACATTAGGGGGTAAGGGTGGTAAATTATTTGGACAGTGTGAAGTTAGAAAACAGTTCGGTAAAATTTTCGTAGTTCATGTAATTGACTTACCAATAAAGTGAACATACCACTCGATGCCTTTTTTTATGTTCTTTACATATATAATAATCGCTTATTTAAATTTAATCACTTTTTGAGCTCTTAAAAATTATGAATTTTCAATTAAAGTGTGAGTTATCGCCCACCAACAATTCTTACTTCATAATATGCAGAATAGTTGTAGCCAACACATTTTGCGTGCAAAATCGCTATACTTTACGTACCTAAAATAACATATACTTAGTTACAAAATGAAGCAATCCAAATAGTCACTTTGGTTATTTTTTCTCCTTTTGTTAAGGTTTCATACATTAACTAAAAAAGATAAAATCATTTAGATTCGACCTTGTCTACTTCTGGTCATAAACTGAACTGAGGTTTCCAGGTACGGTGAGAAAGATTGCATGTGGCGTAGAATCGAGTTCGAGGACAAAGATGAAATATGGCTGATTTAAAAAGAGATCAAATAAGCCAATTCATATAACTGGATAAGGGGACTATTAATCCAGCAGAGGCGTGTTTACTGAATGATAAACTGTTCGAAAACATGAATCAGTTAAAAGGTGATCAAAGGAAAAGAATTTCTAAATAGTTAAGTTCACAAAAGGTTAATGTAAAGGTCTTTCCATTCAGAATGTGGGTTCGAGCATTAGATCATCAGCTAAACTTTCCACAGTCCAGAGAGTTTTTACAGGCGTGTAACTGAGAGGATGTTTTATGGCCCCCACCCCGATGTTTCAAGTTTTTGCAACTATTCAAATACATTATAGATATTTTCATATCACTGCCTGCTGCTCATTCTACTTCAAATCCATCCCCCACCCCCCAAAGAAATCCTGTCCGCGTGCCTGGTCTTTTACACTGTAATGTTCCATAGGACTATAACAAGCGAAAATGGAGTTTGGGGAAAAAGGAGCGTCAATAGGAAGGGCACAGGGGCAATTACCCTCTTTCTGTTTTTTTTTTACTCCCTTAAAACCTTTTTTTTGGTATTTTCACTGAAAAATATCTCTTTTCAGTATTTTCATTAGAAAATTGAAAAAAAAAACCAAAATTGCAACCCTAGATTTTGAAAAATACATTTCCCCCTAAATTTCTAGAAATACATCCTCTCCCCCTTTGTTTATACGAATTGACACCCCTGTGGTGAAACCTAAATTGTGCCAAATTCTTGTTGATTAGCATCTTTAAAAACATTAGCTTTGCTTGACTCTTTTTTTACAAGCAATCTACGAATTAAACTTTACGCAGTATAATTTGGTGGTCTTCGTTTTTTTTTTACTTATATAAATGATTGGTTAATTATTATGTGTAAACATATAGATGAATTATATAAAATATTTACTGATAGAAGATGTAGAACAATCCGAAAAGCTGCCTTCCTTTGGATGCCACACAGGACGGAAACAATCTTAGATTCGGTCTGAACAACTTCTTTTGAAACACTGAACTCAGGTTTCCAAACACGATGAGAAAGGTTACATATGGCTTGGAATTAAGTTTGAAGACCAATCCGAGATATGATGGACTTAAAATGAAATCAAACAAGCGAACCAATATCACAAGACAAGGGAGATATAAACTCAACGGAGACAAATGTGCTGAACGATAAATAGTTTTGAAACACAAAGGGGCTACCCTCCTCCAAAACATTCTAAAGGCCACATTAACATTTGCCCTTTGCTGAAAACGAACTTTATTCTAAATATCCTTTTTTTTTAATTATAGCTACAACAATTGTTGAGACGTGAAGGAATTACATTACTGTTTACAATAAAACACAAATGATACTTTTACAATTTAGAAGGTTTTAGAGGGAAGGGGGTAGTGCCGCTTTTATTTGTAACTCGAATTAGCCTTATGACGTCATTTTGTTGTTGATGTTATGACAAAAAAAAACAATTCAAAAACCAATGGTCTTCGTAAAGAGCAAATGAGGATGTAGTATATAGGATATTTAGGGACGGTAGACTAAATATACCTTTTTCGTTGAGATGTAGCATGCTTCACATTGGAGTTGGTGAGACGTCTTCTACCCTTCCTAAAACCACACTGCTCTTCTCTTAAAACTTTGTCTACAGAATCTCAAGTCTAAAATTAGCATCATATTGAGTAATTTACTACTAACAGAAACCAGACTAATGCCTCTATAATTATCACACTCACTCTTATCACCTTTGTTATAAAGGGGTTTAATAAGGATTTTCCTAAAATCTCTAGGTACTTTAGCTTTTTCCAAAAATAATATTCATAATCTTCAGTAACTAATTTCTAACCTCATAACCACTATTCTTTTATACCAAATTTGGTTGGGATTTCCAAAAATGGAAACTTGTGATTTCCATTTTAGAAGTCCCGAAACGGTCATGTTCTCTTTTCTAAATAAAAAAAAAACAAAACCTTTTTGTTAACATTGGGCAGCTTGCATAACTTACAGCCCATGCCTTGGGGGCTGAGAGGGGTTTTGTCAACCCCCAGTTATATATATATTTGACCTTTCGTCTATTTTGAATAAAATTGCTATCATAAAATTCTCATCGAATGTATTTGGGAAAAAAGGGCTTGGAGAGAGGAGCTGGTTGGCCTCCGATCTCTTTTGAATCTTAAAAAGGCACAAGAACTTTCAATTTGCAATCGATAGAGCCCCCTCAAAAGTTTATACAACCACCCCTTCCATAAAATACATGAAAACTATATATTAACGATGGGCAACTAGCATAACTTAAAACCCTTGCCCAGGTAGATGAGGGGGTGTTGTTAATCCTGGAGGCAGAGTTATTTGGCCTTTAGACTATTTTTAATAAAACGGCTATCTCAAAATTTTGATCAGATGCATTTGGGAAAAAAGGTGTTGGAAGGGAGCTGATTACCCACCGATGACTTTTGACTCTTAGAAAGGGAACTAGAACGTTCGATTTTCAATCGAATGAGTTTCCCCCAAAGTTTGTATGACCACCGTTTCCATAAGAACCTTATATGTTATCAATGTATAGCTTGCATAAATTACAACCCTTGCCCCGGGCTGAGGAGGATTTTGTCAACCCCAGAGTCATAGTTATATGAGTCACAGCATAGTTATCTCAGAATTCTAATCGAATACATTTGGAAAAGAGGGTGCAGGGGGAGCTAGTTGCCCTCCAATCCCTTTTGACTCTTAAAAAGGCATTAGTACATCCGACTTCGAATTGAATGAGCCCCCTCCGAAGTTTGTAAGGCCACATCTTCCATATGAAGTGCATCTGGGAAAAAATAGTAACAAATTATAAAACATTGAAGTTTTATGGTTCTTTACTACAGGCAACAATATAGCGCTGCCTCTAATCGGTTATCGATATATTACCCGGATTTTTTTCTAGCTTTTTGGTGGTTGCAGGTCGGGGGTTCAATGACAACATCAACTTTTGGGGAAAATAAAGATTAAATGGCAGTATTGTTTACACCAAATTAAAAATATAAAAGTTCCAAGTGCAAGCACATAATGGTTTATCTTTGATAGATTCTAGTAGACTGTAAGCCAAACTATTTTTATTTAAAGTCATAACCATGTTTTTAGGTCTGGTAGCAGCACATTGTCTTACCTATACCTCAAACACCACCAACATAACTGTCCTATATACTAAAATGGTACCACATTATTCGTCTAAACTCCAAAATTTACAAATTCTCTTTCGCTTATTCCTTTCGTCAATTTTCTTTCATAACACTTTCTTTCGTAAATTTTCTCCACAAATTTGGGCCTTACCCAAAAGCTGTCCCCACCAAAAGCTTAAAAATGAATTTTTGATCTCCAGAAATATAATAAAAACGTGTAATACATCCTTGCAGTCTGAGGACGACAATACATACCATAGAATCAACTTTCGTACTGTCAATGTGCACGGGCATTTATGGTAGGCATTAGAAACGATAACAGAACTCCAAAATTCAACCCATGAAAGATTGTGAAATGTTCTTTGATTGAATGAAAGTGATCGCACGACACCACTTTGAACTGCTAAGAGATGTTTCCCACTTACGTAAAGTTATAGAAAGAGAAAGTGTCATTTTAGGATTTTAGTCAAAGCATCACTGACAACCAATGAAAATCACTCTTTCTCGAGTAAATTCAGAATCCTACTCTACTGTTGGTTAATTTTCTTAAATTTTCTTAAACAGTCTTAAATTTAAAATCAAATTGGCAAACCACGTTAGATACCCTTGTAATTAAATAAAAAAACAATTTTTTTTTTTTTTAATGAAAGTAAGGAGCGACATTAAACCTTAAAACGAACAGAAATTACTTCGTATATGAAAGAGGCTTTTCCTCCTCAATGCCTCGCTCTTTACTCTAAAGTTTGACTCTTTCTCTTAACTCTACTTCTTAAAACAGAAAAAAAAAACGTTAGCGTAAAGAGCGGGGCGTTGAGGAGGAAAAGCCCCACTCATATACGGAGTAATTTCTGTTCGTTTTAAGGTTTAATGTCGCTCCTTACTTTCATTTAAAAAAACTTGTTTTTTTTTTATTTAATTTCTGGACATTTTTTAATTAATGCATGTTTTGATCTTGGCTCTCCGCACATAAATAATTAAAACGAAATTTGCATTTTTTTTTTTTTTTTTTTTTGGCTAAATGGCTTTCTCATAGTTTTAATCGGAAGATTTTGAGAAAAAAGGAGCGAGTGAGGAATCCTAGTTGCCCTCCAATTTTTTGCTTACTTAAAAAGGCAACTAGAACTTTTAATTTTTTTACGAACATATTTATTAGTAAAAAATAGACGTAACTTACAAATTAACTTACGTAACGAACTTCTATATTCGTATGTTTTTATTGCGTATATGAGGGAGTTCACCCCTCGTCGATACCTCGCTCTTTACACTAAAGCTTAAATTCTGTCCCAATTCCTTAAGAATGACCCTTGAATCACAAAGGCCGTAGAATTAATAGTTGAAATTACTAAAAATACTTTAGCGTAAAGAGCGAGGTATTACGAGGAGGTAAACCCCTCATATGCGCAATAATTTCTGCTCGTTTTAAGTTTTAATGCTGCTCCTCACTTTCAGTAAAAAAAAAACTTTTCATATTTATTTTTTCATCGTTTTTTTTTAAATAATGCTAAGAAATCCTGCGCCCCCTTCATTGAAAGTCCCTTCCCCCATGAGAAGTTTTTCCATGGAAAGATCCTCCCACGTAACCCCCCACCTCAACTCTACCTCCCAAACCAAAAAAATCCCCCTGAAAACGTCCGTGCACTTCCCAGTAACCATTACTATATGTAAACACAGGTCAAAGTTTGTAACTTGCAACCCCTCCCACGGGACTGCGGGGTCCCCAAAGACATAGTTATTAGGTTTTTCGACTATGATGAATAAAATGGCTAGCTTAGAATTTTGGTCCGGTGACTTTGGGGGAAAAATGAGCGTGGGAGGGGGCCTAGGTACCCTCCAATTTTTTTGGTCACTTAAAAAGGGCACTAGAACTTTTCATTTCCGTTAGAATGAGCCCTCTCGCGACATTCTAGGGCCACTGGGTCGAGACGATCACCCCTGGGAAAAAAACAACAAAAAACAAATAAACACGCATCCGTGATTTGTTGTGGAATTTCGCAAAAAAAGCGAAATTCCACATTTTTGTAGATAGGAGCTTATAACTTCTACAGTAAGGTTCTCTAATACGCTGAATCTGATGGTGTGATTTTCGCTAAGATTGTATGACTTTTAGGGGGTGTTTTCCCCTATTTTATAAAACGAGGCAAGGCAAATTTTCTCAGGCTAGTAACTTTTGATACATAAGACTAGTCTTGATGAAAGTTATATATTTAAAATCAGCATTAAAATGCATTTTTTTTATGTAACTATTGGTATTAAAATACCATTTTTTAGAGTTTCGGTTACTATTGAGCCGGGTCGCTCCTTACTACAGTTCGTTACCACGAACTGTTTGACAATAATAAATTCCTGTCGTTACGGTGCACGATGATGGTAAAGTGAACGAAAACCAAAAATAAAAGAAAAGTTATAACAGCATTGTCAATACAGATTGCACTTCTACAATCATAATTATGTGATATTCGAATTTGTTATCAAGCGTGAATAACACGGACTAGAAACAACTGTAAAGTTTCAATTTGGCCCAATTCTTTAAAAACGGCTCCTGAAACACAAGGGTCGTTTAATTAGAACAATAAGTAACTTTTTTTTAAAGTGCCGAAAAAATTTAGCACGAAGAGCGAGGTGTTGAGGAGGGGGCAACCCCCTCACATACGTAACAATCTCTGTTTGTTTTAAGTTTTAATGTTGTTCCTTACTTTCAGTTGAAAAAACTTGTTTTTTATTTAATTTCATGGTAAAAAAGGGGTCTTTAAATTCCATTGGTTTGTAGCATTCTTGAAAGCCATATCATATTATTTCCAACTTCCGGATAGACAACTCATCTTTCTTATAACCTGAATCTTTTGAAACCTCCTGGCTTAAATTTTAAACCAGTAAAAAGAACGAAAAATTTAATTCAACTTGAATTGTTCTGCCATGTGTAATTCTAAACCACAAAAAAGTACAAACAGTTTTTGACTGAAATAATTATTTGCAAGAAGTCCTCCCTTTTCTCAGTGAATGAATTTTTATTTTCAGTTACGAAAAGAAAAAAAATCCACCAAAAATTGCTGTCACTGATCAGCAAACCAAGATCTTTTTCAAGTATATATAAAACAAGAGCCAAGAGCTCATATGGCATGAGCTCTAGCAAAATTCTAAGAATAAATAGATTTATTTAAAAGGAAAGTCAGAGGCTTAATACCGATCAGGATTTAAAATAAGACCTCTGAGACACGTGGTCCTTCCAAATATCAAAATTCATTAAGATCCGATCGCCCATTTGCACGTTAAAAATATTTCATTTTTCCTAATTTTTCATTCCCTCCAGCCCCCCCCCCCCAGATGGTTGAATCGGGGAAACAGACTATCAAGTCAGTTTGTGCAGCTCCCTGACACGCCTACCAATTTTTATCGTCTCAGCACGTCCAGAAGCACAAAACTCGCCAAAGCATTAGACCCCCCCCTAACTCTCCCAAAGAGAGCGGATACAGTCCGGTTACGTCAATGACGTAACTACGACATTTGCTTCTTCTACCCACCAAGTTTCATCCCAATCTCTCCACACTAAGCGTTTTCCAAGATTTCCGGTTTCCCCCTCCAACTTCCCCCAAATTAACCATATATGATCGGGATTTAAAATAAGAGCTCTGAGACATGAATTCCTTCTAAATATCAAATTGCATTAAGATCCGGTCACCCGTTCGTAAGTTAAAAATACCTCAATTTTTCTAATTTTTCCGAATTAATACACACACACACCCAACTTCCCCAAAGAGATCGGATTCAGTCCAGTTATGTCAATGATGTATCTAGGACTTCTGCTTATTCTACCCACCAAGTTTCATCTCGATCTCTCCACTCTAAGCGTTCCAAGTGTTTCGGTTTCCAAAATTTATGTTTCTCCCCTATGTCCCCAGATCCAATTCAAATTGAAAATGGAGCATTTGAGATATAAGATCTTTCTATATATTAAGTTCCATTAAGATCGAATCATACATTCTTAAGATAAAGATACCTTAATTTTCACGTTTTCCAAGATTTCCGGTTTCCCCATCCAACTATCTCCATTGTCACCAGATCTGGTCAGATTTTAAATAAGAGCTCTAAAGCATAAGGCCCTTCTAGATATCAAATTTCATTAAGATCTGATCAACCGTTCGTATGTTAAAAATACCTCATTTTTTCTAATTTTTCCGAATTAACCCCCCCCCCCCTATCTTTATCTCGGTGAAATTGGAGAAAGTTACATTATATATTGTTTATTTTTGTTTATATTGTTTATTATTTATATTTTTTATTGTTTATTGCATTATTTATTTTTGGCTCAATATTTGCTATCCCACCCCAGCGCGTGACAATGACAGGAATCCATTCCGATGTTGTTGTTTTTTTTTGCACTTACGTGATGAAAGATGTAGAATTGTTTGTTAAGCTGTTATCCATTCAAAGGGCAGATTGCCGTCAATAATTACTTATTATATATATATAGGTTATTTTATATATTATATATAGTTTATTATATTTATTATTATATAGTTTTTTTATGCAACTTCACTTTTCTTTAAATTTCTTTTGTTTATTTATTTTATTTAATACACTAAGTATTTAATACACTGGGGGGATATTCTAAAGCTTCAGAAACCCCTTGGAAGTATATCACTGAATAAGCAATATCTATTATCAAGTTCAAATCATACCAGTATATTTCCAAGTGTTTCCAAAAATTACCTATAAATTAACAAAGACCGTCCTCGAATGGGGTAGGAAGTGGCTGTAATGAAAAATGTGTTAAAAAAAATGTTTAAAATTGAGGAATATTTCACTTTCCTTAATTAACGTTTATAGCCTCTTAGTCATTTTTTTATTCATTTAAGTGTCCATAAAATTCGAATATGAGGGGCCTCGGAATTAAAATTGCAGTAATTGATATGAAACAGGATTTCACAGTTAAGAGACATATCTCGAAGTAAAAGAGATGTCTTGCCTCGACAAGAGTTAGTTCAGTACTGAATACAATCTGAATACAAAGACTGAATGCAAATAGGATAATACAATGAACTTTTGAAAAGTTAATTATAAATTGGGACTATGTAAGTTCCATTGAACAGAGCTGGAATTAATTGCAAGGAACGAGCTCTGACCCATCATAACTGAAATATAAATTATCTATGGTTTTTGAGTACCCTTCTAGATGCAAAGAAGGAAAAAATGGAAAACCATGAGGCAGTCGATGCAGTTGATGCAAAATTTTCCCAAATTTTTACGAAATCTTACTCGACTCTATAATACCATTCATTGGGACTACCAATTACAACATAAGCAAGTTTTAAGATTAAAGACTTAAATAGCCCTTCTAAGCTCAAAAACTAAAAATTACAGAAACAAAAATGATTAAATTCTTTAGGCAATGGACGGTAGTAAATCAAAACACAGATTTATGAAACATATGCCTATTTTAATACTGAGAACTGAGAGCACCTGATTTCTTGTTTTTAATTTCCGATACTTAATTACTGTGTTTATGTTCTTAGCTCAAAAGTTTGTTTCTTCAAGGCACTCTTCTCATTCCCGTTCCTATGCCTATCAAATAGATACCTTTACATTTTTAATAGGGACTAATCTCAAGAGAAATAGTGACGTCAATTGGAGGTTTACTTTCCTTTGAAGCTTAATAAGGAAAGGTACAGGATAAGCTTATAAAAAAGTAGCCGAGAGTAAAAGAGAGGATGTTAGTGTAGGGATCCAAAATGTAGGGATCGTCGTCAGACACGTACACAAAGGAGAGTTTGGCTCTATACCCATCCCCAAATCTTTTACAGGTTTATTCATAATTTCCTAAATTTTCTGTATGATTTGCTAGTGCTAGCGTTTTTCCAATACCCCCAGCCCTTACTACCCCCCGACCCGTAGAAAACTTGGGGGAGATAACAGAAAGGGTGTGCGAAAGCATAGGATGCTTGGCCCCCCAACCCCCCATTGCACTTCCTGGCTCAAGGGCCATGAAACGGAGACCAGCACTGCCGTTTCGGACTATGAAGTCAAGTGCCGTTTCATCCCCCCAGGCTCTCACACAACAGAATATGCAAACAGAAAGAAGTACATAGTAAAATATATGATAAGTGCAGATTATCAAAAATTTGCATGTGAAACAAGTTTCTAAAAGATATGTCGTAAATTTTGTTTCCAAGGTTGAGTTCCAGACCGAAGAGGCTGGGAACACAACAGGGTTGAATCATCTCCAAATGAACATAGAAAGCCATAGAAAAAAAACTAATACGCGCCGCTCCCAGTGTAACGTCTGGTGACTTCATTAAAAAGTAGACAATCGAATATTTGACATGATAAATACGATGCAATAAATTTCAGTTAAAAATTTTTTATAGGTGATAATTACTGGGCATTTCTTTTCAAGGATTACTTGAAGTCAAATCAAGTCTGCACAAAGCGGGCCTAGGTTATCTCAAGAGGTACTACAGGTTAAGCAAGCTAGTTTAAGACGACATGCCTACTAGTGACAGAATTCTGCTTTCTATACCCTCTCCCGCATTTTGAACAACCTGAACAGACAAATATGCAGCAGTTTTGGGTCGTTGCACAACGCTAGATGACGCTAGTGGTTTTTCTTTTCGACACGAGTGCCAGTTTCCAATCCTAAAAGTTTCTTATGACCTATGTTCCTGGCTTAATTCTCAGCTACTCCATGACAACTTTGTTCAACTCTCACGAGAGTATAAGCAAATAGTAGAATACCTACTCTACCGTATACTGGATGGAACACCAGAGAATCAAATAAAGAGTTAGAAACGTGGTGCCACTAATAAAGGACAGCACTGAGAGCCAAAACAAAAAAAAATTATAGCAAGTCACTAGGCTATAGTTAATATAAAAGAATCATTATTAGCAGAAACAATTTTCCCCGTGCATTTTATTCAAATAATATGAAAAAAACTTCGTTTTCTTAAAGAGTTAAAGAGGCTGCGTCCCAAAGTCGAACCTTAAAACGTACAGGAATTAGAAGAGGCAGTTGGGGGGCTGCCGCCCCCCAAACCCCCCGCTTTTAAAGACTCTTTTGTACAGGTTTTTTGTTGTGGGGGGCTACCGCCCCCTAACCCCCCGCTCTTGGCTTCGGAAAGGCCCTCTTTTAATTAACAAAACAAAAAACCTGTACAAAAGAGTCTTTAAAAGCGGGGGGTTTGGGGGGGGCGGCAGCCCCCCAACTGCCTCTCCTAATTCCTGTACGTTTTAAGGTTCGACTTTGGGACGCAGTCTCTTTAACTCTTTAAGAAAACGAAGTTTTTTTCATATTATTTCTGTACGTTTTTCTACAATCCATGGTGGATGTAATTTAATAATTCCTGTACTCCTCGTACAGGAATTAGGACTGCCTCTCCTAATTCCTGTACGTTTTAAGGTTCGACTTTGGGACGCAGCCTCTTTAACTCTTTAAGAAAACGAAGTTTTTTTCATATTTTGTGAAAAAAACCGCCCGATAAGGGACTTGAACCCTTGACCTTAGGATTAAAAGTCCCACGCTCTACCGACTGAGCTAACCGGGCATGATTGAAGTCGAAATACCTGCATGTTTATAAATATAACTTTTATTTCAAAAATTAACATGGGCTCTTATGGGGAAATGGGTTTTTCTAAGCTAGAAAATTGGGGGGTTAAGATTTTCCGACGAAGCTTTCCAGGAAAATTACTCGGAGAATTCCGCGTCGAATGAGTCTTCGTACACCGAGATCCGATGTCGGCTGTGACCTGTAGGCACGGCAGAAAAAAACAAACAAAAGGAGAACATGAACATTAAGTGGCTATGCGTGTTTTCTGGAAAACAGGGAAGGAGTTATCGGATCGAGCTGAAACTTCGCGGATAAGCCCCTGGGCCCCAGGGGACCTTAACTTGTGAATTTCAGCCCGATCGGACAACGTTAAAGGGGGGCTGGGACCACTGCGACCACTGGAACCGAAGATCGCTTAACATTGTCGTGGTTCGCCTCTTTAAAGAGGCACGAGTGTGCCTCCTTGATAATCGATTTCAAATTGTTCTTGCTTCTCATTATCATTAGGTTGATCAGTCAATACCACTTTAGTCCAAAAGAAGTGTGGGGCTTTTTAAGGGAAAAAGTATCATGTTATGCCACATAAGGATGCGGCATTTTTCGACGCAAAAGGTGCTGTCAACCGGCTAATTGGATGGAAATCACATATTGTTACAAATAGCCCTACCTTTTTAAGACCATCCCTACATGCAAGTCTTCTCGAAGAGATAATTTCTAAGACCCATCCCCCAGGCCGTATGTTACATACTAACCATTGGCATATATAGGAATTGGGACAGTTTTTTTGGAGTTCGTTGATTTACTTTATTATGGAATCCGTAAAACAACTTCAATCTAGATACGTTTTATTCAAATGGCGCAAAATTTTCTGGATGCTTTCAAAATTTCCTGGATGCTTTCTGTACAGCTTCCAGCTGTGCTGGAAAAGAAAGAAGAAAATAAAGAAGGATGTGACGTAGAGATAAAAGAAATTTGTACAAGTTCTGTGCAAATCTGGACGCTTTCTGTAAAGCTAAATTTCAAATAACATAAAGTTTTAAGTTTATTCATTAATCTTATAGCTAATTAATATAATTTATTTTAGAGATTTATACATTCAGGCGCATTACTCCTTTTGAATCATTCCCTAAGTAATCCTGGATTGTCGAAAGTGTTGGGGGTATACTTTAACAAAAAAAGAATATTCAAAGAATCCTTCCTTGAAAAATACGATCGGTTTATAGCTCGAATCTCTGACCCATTAAAAAGGTTGAACCCAAGTCAGCTACAGATGCTACAGACCGTACAACCTAGAAATCCAAATAGTTTTATATTTAAAACATTTGCCGAATGCACTATGTAAAGAGTGACTGTCATGCTAGACTTGAAATCCTTTCTCCCTTAGTACTGGGGTTCAAGTCCTGGTGTCGATGGTTATTTGGTTTGGAAAGAGGGTCAGTGGCGTGGCTCTCTCAGCTCAGCCAGAGCCTACCCAGCGCTAAATGGATACCTGGAGAAATCTGAGGAAGGCAAATAGGAAAGCACAGGATGGCTGACCCCCAACCCCCATTGCACTTCCTGGCTAGAGGGCCAGGAAATGAATATCACCACCGTCGGTAGGACTTCAGAATCCAATGCTGTGTTCTTTACCTTTAGTTTTTACTATCTATTCAAAACAGGTATTACTAGCAATGTTTGGAACATCCTTCTCCCAAGATATGCTAAGTTGTTAAAGCAAAAAAAGCATCCGACTGGCTTATATCTCGGAGAAATGACTCAGTCAAAAGGTGGAGCTGATGTTAGGCACACATGCTAGGGAACATACCACCTAGAAGTTGCAATTCTTCTACAATTATTCCTACACCACCCTTTAGATATTAGCCTACTCTCATGTAGATGCCAGGTACAGACCCAAATTAATTTTCGGAAAAAAAAATATTCATGCTAAAAGGAACAATATTTCACTAAATTCCTTCTGCTACCGCAAAAATAAATAGCAATTTCCTTTTCTTTATAGAATTAAGTATAGCGTGTTCTGACACATTTATGTAAAGCATTATCTATTCATAACAGCTATTATTAGTAATTTGCGGCTTTTAAAACAGAAGAAATTGTTTTTCAGGAAAAGGGTTTATTGCTCAAGTTGAACTACTAGGTCAAAAAACTGTCCTTTTTTGTAATCAAATGTTGCATTGTTTGAGGAGCATTAAAGCTAATGAAATAGTGTTATAATGTTTTCATAAAGCATTATTGTACAAAAGAAGAAATTTGCTGCAAATAATGATTTATGGTTAAAAGGAACAGAAAAAGAGATTTGGTAAAATGTAATCTGCAATTACAAAACAATCAGAAAAGGAATCTTGTAACAACTTTGTAATTATGTAAAAAAAAAAAAAGGTAACAAGAAGATGATAGAGACAAAAGAAAGAAAAGCAGTTAAATCTTTTAATAAACTATGGATGTTTCAGGGTTAAAAAACGAACAAATAAAGATAAAACCTAGTAATGATTTCAGAGGTCAAGAGTCTAAATGTGGAAGATTGAAGACAAAGAGACGAGACGAAGATAAACAACTGGCTGCTTAGCTTCATTAGCCCTTATTTCTTGATAACTAGACATAGCTTTCAGATACTGACAAAGAATTGCTTTCTAAAAAATGGCAAAGAATAAACAAAATTACTTTCTAAAAAATAGGGAAAAATCTATATTTCCCAAGTTAATGTCCAAGTCATTTAGCTTCTTTGGAGTATTTTTTTGGTACCCCCGTACAATCCAGAACACACTCGAGAAGTTTGCTTAATGAAAGATCTAAGATAGCCAGTTTCAGAGCTGCACAGGCAAATAACGGGTGACAGAATACATTTGAATTGTATAATTCGGGCTATATATTTACACATTAGGGAGAGGGGGGTAAGTTTAGGTAAGGTTACTTTACCCCCACCCCTACTCCTAATGTCCAAGTATACAGCACAAATTATATTATTATATAAACTAAAGAAATATATTTTCATGATGTTTTGGTATATTTCATTGTGATTAACCTAATTTCATTTCTCGAGCGTGTTCTGGATTGTACGGGAGTACCATTTTTATGGTATTAACTTGTATTAACCACTTGGTATTAACCAAGTGACATACAGCAATCGCAAATTCTGTCGGTCTGTCGGTCCCGGTTTTGCTACTTTAGGCACTTCCAGGTATGCTAGGACGATGAAATTTGGCAGGCGTATCAAGGACCGGACCAGCTTAACTTAAAAATAGTCGTTTTTCCGTTTGACAATCGGGGAGGGGGGGAGTGGGGGGCCTATTAATTCCGAAAGAATAGAAAAATTGAAGTATTTTTAACTTCCGAACGGTTGATCAGATCTTAATAAAATTTGATGTATGGAAGAATATCGTGTCTCAGAGCTGTTATTTTAAATCCCAACCGGATCTGGTGACATTGGGGGAGGAGTTAGGAGGGGGAAACCTAAAATCTTAGAAAACACTTAGAGTGGAGGGATCGGAATGAAACTTGGCCGGAAAAATAAGCACAAATCCTAGATACATGATTGACATAACCGGAACGGATCCGCTCTCTTTGGGGTAGTTGGGGGGGGTTTAATTGTGAAAAATTAGAAAAAATGAGGCTTTTTTAACTTACGAACGGGTGATCGGATCTCAATGAAATTTGATATTTAGAAGGATATCGTGTCTCAGAGATCTTATTTTAAATCCCGACCGGACCTGGTGACATTGAAGGGGGAGCTGGGAGGGGGAAACCTAAAATCTTGGAAAACACTTGGAGTGGAGGGATCGGGATGAAACTTGGTGGGAAAAATAAGCACAAGTCCTAGATACACGATTGACATAACCGGAATGGGTCCGCTCTCTCTGGGGTGGTTAGGGGGGGTATTAATTCTGAAAAATTAGAAAAAATGAGGTACTTTTAACTTACGAATGGGTGATCGGATCTCAACGAAATTTAATATTTAGAGAGATATCGTTTCTCAAAGCTCTTATTTTAAATCTCAAACGGATCTGGTGACACTGGGGGGAGTTTGGGGTGGGGAACCTAAAATCATGGAAAACGCTTAGACTGGAGGGTCGGGATGAAAATTGGTGGGAAAAATAAGCAGAAGTCTTAGATACGTGATTTACATAATTGAAATGGATCCGCTCTATTGGGGGGGATTAATTATGAAAAATTAGAAAAAATGACGCATTTTTAACTTACGAAGGAGTGATCGGATCTTCATGAAATTTCATATTTAGAAGGACCTCGTAACTCAGATCTCTTATTTTAAATCTCAACCGCATCCAGCGTCATTGGGAGGGCAGTGGGGGGACCAGAAATCTTAGAAAATACTTGAAGCGGAGAGATCAGGATGAAACTGGATGGCAAGAATAAAAACCTGTCTAAGATACGTGACTGACATAACCGGCTCTCTTTGTCTCTGACATAATCTGCTCTCTTTGGCGGAGTTGTGGGAGGGTTAATTTTGAAAATTGAGGTATTTGTAACTTACGAAAGGGTGACCAAATCTTAATGAAATTTGATATTTAGAAGGATCTTGTGCTTTAAAGCTCTAATTTTAAATTCCAACCAGATCCTGTGACATTGGGAAGAGTTGGAGGGGGAAACCGGAGTTCTTGGAAAACGTGAAAATTACCTACGAATAGGTGATCGGATCTTAATGAAATTTGATATTTAGAAGGAATTCATGTCTCAGAGCTCTTATTTCAAATCCCGACCAGATCTTTTGACATTAGGGGGAGTTGGGGGGAGTCTTGGAAAACATTTGGAGTGGAGGAATCGAGATGAAGCTTGGTGGATAGAATACGCAAATGTCCTTGATACGTGATTGACGTAACCGTACTGGATTCGCTCTCTTTGGGGGAGTTGGGGGGAGGGGTTCAGTGATTTGGCAAGTTTGGTGTTTCTGGACGTGCTAGGACGATGAAAATTGGTAGGCGTGTCAGGGAGCTACACAAACTGACTTGATAAAGTCGTTTTCCCAGATTCGACCATCTGGTGGGCTAAAGGGAGAAGAAAAATTAGAAAAAACTAGGTATTTATAACTTACGAGTGAGTGATCGGATCTTAATGAATTTTGATATTTAGAAGGACTTCGTGACTCAGAGCTCCTATTTTAAATCCTGACCGGCATTAAGCCTCTGACTTTCCTTTTAAATCAATCTATTGATTCTTAGAATTTTGTTAGAATTCATACCATTTGAGCTCTTGGCTCGTATCTCTTCTTGTCTCGTCACAAGTGCCATATGAGCTCGTAGCTCTTGTTTTAATTAATTTTGATTAATCTTCTTTTTAATTAGTCTTTTTAATTCGACAAGACTTGCAGATAAATTTACATAAGAAATAAGAAAATGATTTTGCTACTTAAGTACCAAGGACAATGAAAACGGAATATGATCGTTTGAATTAGTTCAGCGGGAACTCAAAAAACAATATTAATACAATAAAAAACAATATTAATACTGTTATTAATATTAACAATAAAAAACAATATTAATACTTAAACAAGAGCTAAGAGTTCATATGGCACTTGTGACGAGGCGAGAAGAGCTAAGAGCCAAGAGATCATATGGTATGAGCTCTAACAAAATTCTATGAATCAATAGATTGATTTAAAAAGGAAAATAAGAGGCTTAATGCCGGTCAAGATTTAAAATAAGAGCTCTGAGTCAGAAAGTCCTTCTAAATATCAAAATTCATTAAGATCCGATCACCCACTCGCAAGTTATAAATACCTAATTTTTTCTAATTTTTCCTCTCCCTTTTGCCCCCCAGATGGTCGAATCTGGGAAAACGACTTTATCAAGTCAAGTTGTGCAGCTCCCTGACACGCCTACCAATTTTCATCGCCCTAGTACGTCCAGAAGCACCGAACTCGCCAAATCACTGAACCCCTCCCCCCCAACACCGAACTCGCCAAATCACTGAACCACTCCCCCCAACTCCCCCAAAGAGAGCGAATCCAGTACGATTCTGTCAATCACGTATCAAGGACATTTGTTTATTCTATCCACCAAGCTTCATCCCGATTCCTACACTTCAAGTGTTTTTCCAAGATCTCCCCCTCCAAATCCCCACAATGTCAAAAGATCTGGTCGGGATTTGAAATAAGAGCTCTGAGACATGAATTCCTTCTAAAAATCAAATTTCATTACGATCCGATCATCTATTCGTAAGATATAAATACTCCAATTTTCCTGTTTTCCAAGAATTCCGGTTCCCCCCTCCAACTCCCCCGAATGTCACAGGATCTGGTCGGAATTTGAAATTAGAACTTTAAAGCAAAAGATCCTTCTAAATATCAAATTTCATTAAGATATGGTCACCCTTTCGTAAGTTACAAATACCTCAATTTGCAAAATTACCCCCCCCCCCCCCAATTCCACCAAAGAGAGCAGATCCGGTCCAGTTATGTCAGTCATGTATCTTAGACAGGTTTCTATTCTTCCCATCCAGTTCCATCCTGATCTCACCGCTTTAAGTATTTTCTAAGATTTCCGGTCCCCCCAACTGCCCCCCCCCAATTACGCTTGATCCGGTTGAGATTTAAAATAAGATATAGGAGTTACGAGGTCCTTCTAAATATGAAGTATCATGAAGATCCGATCACTCCTTCGTAAGTTAAAAATACGTCATTTTTCTTATTTTTCAGAATTCCCCCCCCCCCCCCGCAATTGAACGGATCCGTTCCAATTTTGTAAATCACGTATGCAAGACTTCTGCTTATTTTTCCAACCAAGTTTCATCCCAATCCCTCCAATCTAAGCGTTTCCCATCATTTTAGGTCTCCCCACCCCAAACTTCCCCCAATGTCACCAGATCCGGTCAGGATTTAAAATAAGAGCTTTGAGACACGATATCCTTCTAAAAATCAAGTTTCATGGAGATCCAATCACCCGTTCGTAAGTTAAAAATACCTCATTTTTTCTAATTTTTCAGAATTACCCCCCCCCCCAACTACCCCAAAGAGAGCGGATCCGTTCTGGTTATGTCAATCACGTATCTAGGACTCCCGATCCCTCCACTCTAAGTGTTTTCCAATTTTTAGGTTTCTCCCTCCCAACTTCCCCCCCCCAATGTCACCAGATCCGGTGGGGTTTAAAATAAGAGCTCTGATCCCCCGTTCGTAAGTTAAAAATACCTCATTTTTTAATTTTTTCAGAAATCCCCCCCCAACTACCCAAAAGAGAGCGGATCCGTTCCGTTTATGTCAATCATCTATCTAGGACTTGTGTTTATTTTCCCCACCATGTTTCTTCCCGATCCCTCCACTCTAAGTGTTTTCCAAGTTTTAGGGTTCCCCCTCCCAACTCCCCGCCCCCATCACCAGATCCGGTCGGGATTTAAAATAAGAGCTCTAAGACACGATATCCTTCTAAACATCAAATTTCATTGAGTTCCGATCACCCGTTCGTAAGTTGAAAATACCTCATTTTTCTAATTTTTAAGAATTACTCCCCCCCCCAACTACCCCAAAGAGAGCAAATCAGTTCCGATTATGTCAATCATGTATCTGGGACTTGCGCTTATTTTTCCCATCAAGTTTCATCCCGATCCCTCTACTCTAAGTGTTTTCCAAGATTTTAGGTTTCCCCCCTCCAACTCCCCCCAATGTCATCAGACCCAGTCGGAATTTAAAATAAGAGCTCTGAGACACAATATCATTCCAAACATCAAATCTCATTAAGATCCAATCACCCGCTCATAAGTTAAAAATACTTCATTTTTTCTATTTTTTCCGAATTAACCGGCCCCTACTCCCCTCCCCAGATGGTCAAATCGGGAAAAAGACTATTTCTAATTTAATCTGGTCCGGTCCCTGATACGCTTGCCAAATTTCATCGTCCTAGCTTACCTGGAAGTGCCTAAAGTAGCAAAACCGGGACTTTAGGTTTTCCCCCTCCAACTCCCCCCAATGTCATCAGATCCGGTCGGGATTTAAAATAGGAGCTTTGAGACACAATATCATTCCAAACATCAAATTTCATTAAGATCCAATCACCCGCTGATAAGCTAAAAATACTTCATTTTTTCTATTTTTTGCGAATTAACCGGGCCCCCACTCCCCCCAGATGGTCAAATCGGGAAAACGACTATTTCTAATTTAATCTGGTCCGGTCCCTGATACGCTTGCGAAATTTCATCGTCCTAGCTTACCTGGAAGTGCCTAAAGTAGCAAAACCGGGACCGACAGACCGACAGACCGACAGAATCGGCGACTGCTATATGTCACTTGGTTAATACCAGTGCCATAAAAACAATATTAAACAATAAACTCAATAAAAATTAAGAAAAAATTAAAAATCCAATCTTCAATGAAACCTCCATATGCAGCTATGCAGTTTTTGGTTGTGGAGGGCGCTAAATTCACAAAATAGAAACATGGGTGAAAAATCTGCAAAATAAGCTAGAAATAAATGTTATCAAATCGCTTAAGAAGATGGAGCTTTCCTTTCAAGGTTAATGTTTAAATTTGTATAGCATAAAGCATTTAACTCTTTAGTTTTGCTTATTTATTTTCACGGTTTAACGTGGCAAAACTGACGAAAATATGGTACTGCTCTGGAAATCTTATCATTTTGAAATGAAATAAAGAAAAACCATAGAAAATAGGTAACCGAAAGTGACCCTGTGACTCGGAAGGAATTATTTTACTTTGTATAAATATAGTTTATTTTAATTGTAATACTTTAGTTTATCTGCTGATGGTGATAACTCATGTATGTGGTCAATATATCCATAATTTCTTGTATATGTTCTTCAATATCTAACAAAAGAACTTATATCCCTTGAACTTTTATTTGTTCATCATAGTGGTTTTCATGTATGAATAGGCTAAACGTAAAATTGGTCGTGGTTTTCGTAAAAGTAACGTGGTTCTCATGTATGAATAGGCTAAACGTAAAATTGGTCCAATGGGCAAAATAATTTTTTATTTTGATGTCCTTGGTACTTAAAATAATATAACTAAGTAACTTATTTTGAAATGACTAATCTAGTTCACTTAAAAAAAAAATAATTTTCAAATGGAATTCTTTAAGCTTAAATTGTTTTAACAATATCAAAATTTCAGACTATTCATGTTTAAAGTTAAAAGCAAAAAAGCATTGTCAAATTTAACTATTTATTTTTGCTTATTTATCTTTGCGGTAAACGTGGCAATACTGAAGAAAATATAGTACTGCCTTGAAAACCTCCTAATTTTGAAACGACCCAGAAGAAAAATCGCAGAAAATCAGGTTTTCAGGCATTAATAGACCTAAAATTGGTCCATAGGATAAAAAAAGCTCTTGTTTTGATGTCATTTGTACTAAATATCAAACAGTTCGTGGTAACAAACTGTAAGTACGGATCGATCCGGGTCAATAATAATTGAAACTAAAAAACGGAATTTTGATACCAATAGATATGACAAAAGAATTAGATTTCTATGCTGATTTTAAATATATAAGTTTCTTAATTTTAGTCTTACACATCAAAGGTTACGGGCATAAAAAAATTGCCTGATTTTCGAAAAAGGCGGAAAAACCTCATAAAAAGCATTAATTCTTAATGAAAATTGTACCATCAGATTCAGCGTATCAGCGAACCCTACAGTAGAGAATTCAAGCTCCAATCTTCAAAAATGTTGAATGCTGTATTTTTTTTTCCGGAAGTAAGACCAAGAATGCGTATTCATTTGTTGTTGTTTTTTCCCCAGGGGTGATCGTAACGATCCAGTGGTCCTAGAGCATCGGGAGAGGGCTCATTTTAACGGAAACTAAAAGTTCTAGTGCCCTTTTTAAGTTACCAAAAAAATTGGGGGGAAACTAGGCCCCCTCCCGCACCACTTTTTTTCCTAAAATCGTTCAATCAAACTACTGAGACAGCTGTTTTGTTCAGCACAGTTGAAACGCCTAAGAGCTATGTCTTCAGAGATAACCTGACCCCCAAAGCCCCTGGGGAAAGCTATTTAAGTTATAAAATTTACCCATTGTTAACGCACAGTATTTGTTATTGAAAGCAAAATTTAAATTTTTCCACAATTCTTTAAAAAAAAAATCCTGAAACACAAGGGTTGCTTAATTAAAACAATAAGTAACTTTTTTAGAAGTTCCAAAAAACTTCAGCGTGAAGAGCGACGTGTTGAGGAAAGGATATCCCCCCTTATATACGTAATAATTTCAGCTCATTTTAAGTTTTAATATTGCTCCTCACTTTCAGTTGAAAAAACGTTTTTAAATGGAAATTTTTAAACAACTTTTCAAACAGTTCGTGGTAACGAACTATAGTAAAGAGCGACCAGGGTCAATAGTAAAACGAAACTCTAAAAATCAGAACTTTGATGCTAGTGAGACATTAAAAGAATTAGATTTTTATGCTGATTTTAAATATATAAGTTTCATCAAATTTAGTCTTACTCATCAAAGGTTACGAGCTTGAGAAAATTTGCCTTATTTTGGAAAATAGGGGTAAACACCCCCTAAAATTCATAGAATCTTAACGACACCATCGCATTCAGCGTATCAGAGAACCCCATTGTAGAAGTTTCAAGCTCTTATCTACAAATAACTTCGCATTTTTTGCCAGAAGACCGATCACGGGTGCGTTTTTTCTTCAGGGGTCATCGTTTCGACCAAGTGGTCCTAGAATGTCACAAGAGGGCTCATACTAAAGGAAATTAAAAGTTCTAGTGCCCTTATTAAGTGATCAAAAACTTGGAGGGCACCTAGGCCCCCTTTCACGCTCATTTTTTCCCTAAAGTCAACGGATCAAAATTTTGAAATAGCCATTTTGTTCAGTATTGTCAAAAAACAATGCTGAAGTTTTTTTACTGTTTAATAAAGTAGAACTGAAAGAAAGAGTCAAACTTTAGCGTAAAGAGTAGGGCGTTGAGAAAGAAACAGTCTCTTTCATACACGGAGTAGTTTCTGTTCGTTTTAAGTTTTAATGTTGCTCCTTTTTTTCAGTTAAAAAAACTAGTTTTTTTATATTTAATTCTAAACAAGTTTCAACAGCAAAATATTCAGAAATACCCTTGTTTTGCATTGGAAATGAAAATCTGGATATCGAAGTTGAGGAATTGCGGAGAGCTATATTTTTCTCAGAAGAAAAACACTTAAATAAGTTCTGTAGCTAAAACGAGTCCATTTATCCTGTTTCTATATAATTTCTTTGGCGACACTGTCTGTCCATTTATAATTGCCATTCTATTAGAATTTCGTATCATGCAGTTACGGACATACACAATATTATCTTCAAAAGGTTATATCGAATCTGTTCAAAAACAAAACTGTGGGTTTAACATTTTCTTTCTTTCATGCGATTTTTAATGTGTAGCGTTTATGTTGTTTTTTTTTTTTAAGTGATTTTCTACTGTGTTGTTTTGCTATATTCTTTTGTTTTCGGTTTATTTCTATCTATCTATTTAATATAGTTGTTTTCCTTTTTTTTTTCGTTGATAACGGCTTCTGTATGTGAAACCGAAAAATTAAGAATTTTATTGTTATATGTATAGAAAATCTTCCCAGTGTTCACTGACTTAATGGAAAGTTTTATCCGTTGTTATATTTTCATTGTGTTCTAATTGCAATTCCATTTTACGAGCTTTGTTTTGTAGCGAACAAGCATTGGTAACTGGACGGGCACCCAAGAGAAGCAATTAAAAGTCGGCAATCAATTTGTAAAAGAATAATTGCTAATCAAGAAATGCATAAAGCGACAAGCAAAAATCATCCATAATTTACTTCGTGTAAGAAAAGTAATTTTTCGCTGTTTCTTCTTTTTCAAACTTAAATATAATTAAATTCAAATGAAAATATACAAAAACAGGTAAAACTTTTAATTAAGACGGTCTTTTTCGCTGCTTTAATTGCAGATTTTACCCGTTATTATACATTTCCATTATATCTTAATTACACTCTCGTTTTATGAGCTGTTTTTTCTTAAAGCGAACAAGAATTGGTCACTGGCTCTGGCACCCAAGAGAATTAACTTAATGGCGCAATTAATTAATTTTGAAAAGAATATTTACCGAACAAAAAACCAGTAAGCAGCTAGCGAAAATTGTACATAATTTAATTTACGAAAAAGCAGTAGTTTTGTGCTTTTTATCATAAATATAATTAAAATCAAATGAAAATATGGTATAGCAGGCGAAAATTTTATTTAAGCTAAATGAATTATTTTTCTTTTTATAAATCGAAGTTTCATCCTTTATAATATATTAAATAAAAAAACAAGTTTTTTTTAGCTGAAAGTAAGGAGCGACATTAAAACTTAAAACGAACAGAAATTACTTCGTATATGAAAGGGGCTGTTTCCTCATCAACGCCCCGCTCTTTACGCTAAAGTTTGACTCTTTCTCTCAACATTACTTATTAAAACAGTAAAAAATTTTAGCGTAAAGAGCGGGGCGTTGATGAGAAAGCAGTCCCTTTCATATACGAAGTAATTTCTGTTCGTTTTAAGTTTTGATGTCGCTCCTTACTTTCAGTTAAAAAAAAACTTGTTTTTTTATTTAATTTCTGAACGTTTTTGAATCAATGCATGTTTTGATTTTGGCTCTCTGCAGAGGAATAATCAAAACAAAATTTGCATATTTTTTTTTTTTTTTGGCTAAATGGCTTTCGCTTAGTTTTGATCGAATGATTTTGACAAAAAAAAGGAGCGGGGGAGGAAGCCTAGTTGCCCTCCTATTTTTTGGTTACTTAAAAAGGCAACTAGAACTTTTAATTTTTTACGAATGTTTTTATTAGTAAAAGATATACGTAACTTATAAATTAGCTTACGTAACGAACTTTTGTATTCTCATATTTTTATTACATATATGAGGGGGTTCACCCCCTCGTCAGTACCTCGCTCTTTACATAAAGCTTAAATTTTGTCCCAATTCATTAAGAATGACACATGAATCACAGAAGCCGTAGAATAAATAGTTGAAATTACTAAAAATACTTTAGCGTAAAGAACGAGGTATTAAGAGGAGGTGAGCCCCTCATATGCGTAATAATTTCTGTTCGTTTTAAGTTTTAATGCTGCTCCTTATTTCCAGTTGAAAAAACATTTTCATATTTATTTTTTCATTGTTTTTTTTTAAATAATGCTAGAAGATCCTGCGCTCCCTTCATGGGAATTTTCTTCCCCCATGACAAATTCCTCGATGGAAAGTTCCCCCAACTATCCCCCTCTTCTCAACCCCTCCCCCCAGCCAAAAAATTCACCTGAGAACGTCTGTACACTTCCCAATACCCATTACTATATGTAAGCATTGGTCAAAGTTTGTAACTTGTAGCCCCACCCACGGGGACTGTGAGGGAGTAAGTCGTCCCCAAATACATAGTTATAAGGTTTTTCGATATAAAAAATAAAATGGCTATCTCAGAATTTTGATCTGTTGACTTTGGGAAAATCATTAGCGTGGGAGGGGGGATAGGTACCCTCCAATTTTTTTGGTCACTTAAAAAGGGCACTAGAACTTTTCATTTCCGTTAGAGTGAGCCCTCCCGCAACATTCTAGGACCACTGGGTCGATACGATCACCCCTGGAAAAAAAAATAAATAAATAAACACGCATCCGTGATCTGCCTTCTGGCGAAAAATACAAAATTCCACATTTTTTTAGATAGGAGAAACTTGAAACTTCTACAATAGGGTTCTCTGATACGCTGAATCTGATGGTGTGATTTTGTTAAGATTCAATGGCTTTTAGGGGGTGTTTCACCCTATTTTCTAAAATTAGGCAAATTTTCTCAGGCTCGTAACTTTTGATGAGTAAGACTAAACTTGATGAAATTTATATATTTAAAATCAACATTAAAATGCAATTCTTTTGATGTAAGTATTGGCATCAAAATTTCAGTTTTTAGAGTTTTGGTTACTATTGAGCTGGGTCGCTCCTTACTACAGTTCGTTACCACGAACTGTTTGATATTCAGTTAATTTTAATTATGAACAGAAAGTCAGTATGGTCCAAGAAATTATTAATCCATAACCTATGGATGGCAAAAGAATAATATTTTCTCATTAATTTTGGATTCGGGGGAAAAAACACACTAATATAATTACTCAACAAAATCTTTTAGAAGACCGTTAAAAATACAAAATGATACCAAAATCGTTTCGATTCAAATTTCATTTGAAAAAGCGTAACGAATCTTTTCACAGTCTTTATTATCAGCTTAACAAAATTGAAAGAAAAGACGCTAATGCAATTAATCACCAGATTTTTTTGTATGATTGTAAAAAAAAAAATGCTAAAATAACTTCGATTCAACTTTCACTAGAACAAGTGTAACGAATATTTTCACTGTTTTAATTAATAGCAGTGGTGTCAGTTGAAGAGGTGGCACTTACAGCCAATTTTTTTCGCCCCCTTCCCTTCGACTTTTGAAAAAATACCCTTTTTTGGGATTTTTACTGAGAAACTTTTGTTGTGTTTTCATTGAAAATTTAAGAAAATTGTCCCCCCCCCCAATCCCACTGGATATTGAAAAAGGCATTTTTGCCCCCATCCCGCTACATTTCAGTCAACTGACGTCAGTAATGTCTCCATAGGCACTTAAACCGGCTCATAGCCGCTACTCTTTTCTTCCTTAATGATTTAGGATCACGAAGAAGTTTCACGGCGATTCCCTCAAGACGCACGTGTTACTAATTTTTTTCAAAATGCAGGTGTTTGTTACGTAATAGGGAATTTTTCTAAGAGATGCTGGTGTTTGTTACATAATCGAGTGTTTAAAAAACCCGCGAAGGCCAGGAAAAAACTTCAGGGACCCGCTGAATCAAGATGCAAACAAAAGCAAGGGGCGCCAAACAAACATGTAAACGTAGGCGTTACATCATAAGGAGTTTTTTCTTCAAGTCATTTTTAAGACGCTTTAAGACATTTTTTACGAAATTTTTCTTCAAGAAGTGTTTCAAGACATTGCAACACATTTCGAGACATTTTTTGAGACATTTTTCTTCAAGAGGTTATTCAAGAGATTTCAAGATATTTTTCTTCAAGACGTTTCAAGACATTTCAAGTCCTTTTTAAGACTTTTCAAGACGTTTTTTAAGTCCGAAGTTTTCCATGTTCTTACGTAATAGGGAATGTCTACTTATGTTAAGGATAACGCATTATCTTGTGACTTGTTTCTTTGGGGCAAGTGGGGAATCCCCGCAGTAATTGACGAGGGAAAACACGTGGGGTTTTCCGTAGAAATGACACACAGGTATTTGTTACATAATGACGGCGCAAACATGGGATATTGTGTAATGCTTTAAAATATTTTTTTCTTCGACAGTTTATTTTTCTTTCGTGCGTTTTATTCTTCGAGACTTTCTTTCAAGATTTCATTTTCTTAAAAATTTTATTTTCTCAGGGAACCATTATATTCCAAAGATTTTTATCCGCATTAGGATTCGAAATAAATTTCCTCTCAAAGGAATGGAGCACTAGACACCTGAACCACGAAAGACTTCCTATTATTTTAATTCGGGAAATAGATTCTACGAAATAACCTATTCTCTGCATGGAGAATTCCCTGCACACTTTCTAGAACTATTAAATGGATCGTGTGTTTTCTGTGTGTGGAATAATTGACATGCAGGATAAAAAATCAATTGCTGGAAATAGGTTACATTTAATGCAAACCTGCCTGCTAGAATGTTATTAATTTAAATGTTGGTACTAGCAATCACATTTTGAATGAGCCTTAAGTATTACGCTTTATGCAGAAGAAGTCTCCTTACTTACAATAATAATAATAAGAAAAACGTCAACTTCACAATACATATTCTCGCTAGTAAATGAAACACGCTAACGAAGAAAAAAGAGACACTTTTCCTAGACAGGTTAAGTTAGGTATTGAATCAGTGAGATGTTACATACCATTGGCTTTAGATATTTCATTACGTAAATAATTAGGCATTGAAGATTCATCGTGGAACAAGAAATCTAAAGAACGAAGGCTTTTTTGTACCTACAAGTTTTTATTAATAAAAAAATTTACAAACGTTATTAAAATACTTTATTCTTAGGACAATGAAATTAACATTATACAGCTAGGAAGGAGATATTTTCAAATAGAAAGTCCTTCAATCGAGGATTATCGGGGGAGGCTTATTACTAGAGGTAAATTTAAATTCTATTAAGAGATATTTCTGAGAGGTTTTAATGAAAACGCCTCGTTTCTATTGTTCTATTAGACACACCTGCATGCTACATTCATTAAATTAAATCTTAGTATTAGCGATATCAGATTTTGAATGAGCCTTAAGTTTTATGCTTTATGTAGCAGAAACCTCATTACTTACAATAGTAAGTGCATTTACTTACAATTACTTACAAAAGGAGGGCAACACCAAAAGGAGGATTACTTACAAAAGGAGTTTCATCTTGCTAGCAAACGAAACGTGCCAACGAAGAAAAAAGACACTTTTTTGCATTCGGATTAAGATAGACTTATAAATTTTAAAATTCCAACTACAAGGAGGGCAACCATGAACAAAGGATGTTTTCTCAATAGCAAATGAAACATGGAAAAGAAGAAAAAAGAGAAACTTTTGCATTTGGTTCAAACTGGGTCATAAATTTCAAAATTCCCACTACGAAGGTAACAAGGAACAAAGGAGAAAAAATACACACAAACACATAGAGTCGGACACACAAATACACAAAGATAGGCACAGATAAATACGAACAGGCGCTCAGTCACATAGACCCGTTGGGAGAGTGACAAAAAAAACACACACAAAACACAAAGTCAGAGACACCAACACACAAAGACAGGCATAGACACATACAAACAGACACTCAGTCACACAGACACGGTGAGAGGGAAACAAAAACATAAAAATAAAAACACGAAATTAGACACATAAACACACAGTGACAGGCACAGAGACATGCAAACAGACACTCAGTCCCAGAGACACGGTGGGAGACACAAAAAAAAACACAAAGTCAGACACAGAAATACAAAAAGATAGGCACAGAGACCCTGCAAAGAGACGCTCAATCACACGGGCACAGTGGGAGAGAGACAAAACACACACACAAAAGCAAAAAGTCAGACACACAAACAAACAAGAACAGGCACAGAGACATGCAAACAGACGCTCAGTCACACAGGCACGGTGGGAGAGAGACAAAAAACACACACAAAAATGCGAAGTCAGACACACAAACACATAACGACAGGCGCAAAGAAATGCAAACAGACACTAAGTCACACAGGCACAGTGGGAGAGACAAAAATACACACAAAACACAAAGTCAGACACACAAACACAGCACAGAGACATGCAAATAGATGCTCTGTCACACAGGCAAAGTGAGAGAGGGACAAAGTGAGAGAGGGACAGTATCAATTCAGAGTTCAAAGTGTCAACATCTAAATTGGATATTGCATGGACGTTATTAATTCAGTAAGTTTTTTGTGAAGATACTCAAAATTTCGCAATAGGGATTATAGTGACGCATAATCCCTACTATACTTATTGACCTACATAAAGGATTCTATTGCATTATAAGCTTAATGGAGCGCTAAAGGCGATTTTATTTTTTTTGGCCTTGCTTATTTAAACCCAGACCTAAGGAGTGAGAAATGTCAATATTTATTTGTCCTGGTTGTGGTCGATCTTGTGGCAAGGGGATTACCCTGCAATGCACAAAATGTCTCGAGATGTTTCACCCACAGTGTGCAGGTATTTCCCCAATTGAACGTAAAGAAAAACCGAATTGGATTTGCTTAATCTGTTCAAATAACGATGAAGTACATGAATCTTGCATCTCAAATAATAATCCCTGTATATCCCCGATAATCAGCAGTCAAAAATCCATTCCCGCTAATACTAATTCTGTAGCTGAAAATTCATGCAGTCGAAGCGTGGACCTGTCAATCCAGTCTATTTCAAGACCAAATAAACATTCCACTGAAGTAATTGTAAGTGACAATATATCTGACGTCACAAGCCAGCCAGTCAATGCATGCGATTTTGATAAGACTTTTGTGTCAGAGACAGAAATTTCGCATGTCGTAGTTAATTCGATATTATTCTTCGCTCTTGATTCGTTGAAAGCAGGAATAAGTGTTGATGAAACATCTAACGCAATGGCAGGATTATATCGTTTAGAGGAGTTGAATGTAGCAAAAACGCTGCTCGCATGTCTGTGTCGTAAAGCTGGTAGATTGCAAGAAAGGAGAGGACAAACAGCTGAAAAGACTACTGCCTCGGACATAATGCGTGTTATCATAGAACTTGATTCGAAACAGTTCATATGGCCTGTAATCGTCCCACGGAGCTTTAATGAATGTCCAGTATTAAAGCCTGACATCAGCGTCCAGCTGGATAAACTTGTTTATGACTATTCCTGAAAGCTTGAAAAAACACTTTCTTCTATTTAGCGTATCGAATCTAATTTAGAGAAAAAAATAACGCCTGGCAATGATCTTGATCTCAATCCCCCCAGTGTGCCCTACCATGAATAGCCGCCTCTCCCACTAAAGACTGTCCCATTAGAGACCACAGTGATAAAAAACCCACCCACTCTCCTACTGAAGGATCCTGTCTGCCGCAAGAAAGAATTTGATAAGACAGGGTGTGCAAATATTCTTTATGTTAAAGCAACTAAGGATAGTGTTATGGTATCGGTACCATATCAAGATGCATCGAAGCTCAGTTGTGATCTAAAGGTTAATTTTCCTGAAACCATAATAACTTCCAAGCCTCGGCGATTTTTTAGAATTATCAGGAGTGTGGACATTGATTTTGATGTTAGTGCCTACGCATTGGACTTTCCGGGTATAATCGAGTTTAACCGGCTAGGAAAATCGCAAACTGTAAGAGTTATTTTTCAAACAGAAGAATACCTGCATTTTTACATCAAACATGGCATCAAATTCGGTTATGAGCTTTTCCGAGTGGAACGTGATCGTATTCAGCCTAGGCGTTGTTTTAAATGTCAAAGTTTTAACCATGTTCAAAATCAGTGTAAATCTGAATGTTTTAAATGTGCCCGAAGTAACGGTAATAACATTTCGACTAAAGACTCCCCATGTCAAGCGCCAGTTAAATGCGCCAGTTGTGGCTCGAATGATCATCCAGTTTACAGCTTTAGGTGTCCGATTTTAAAGAAATTTTGTAAATGAATGTATTACTTTGTATTACGTCCTTTAATTCAAATGGTGTGTTAGGGAAATTACCTGTACTTCATAGTTTTTTGAATGAAAAATCATCGTTATTATGTCTTCAGGAACACCACCTCCTTGATCATTTGTTGAATCTGCTTTCTAGTCTGTCTACTGAGCAGGACATTTTTGCTGTTCCCGCTACACCGACTGGTGGACGTCCCTCCGGTGGTTTAGCTACTATTTTACCCAAGTCTCTTAATGCAGCTATTCTAGCAATTGATACAAATTTTTTAGCTTGTAGTTTTTCAAACGTAGTTTTAATTAATTGTTATTTTCCGACTGATTACCCTGAAGATATTTCTTTTGATGCGTTTACACAATGCTGTTTTAATCTTAGTCGTTTTGTCTCTAGTCTACAGTCAAATTTGCGTACTTATATTTTAGGTGATTTTAACTGTGATCCAAATATAGCAAATGAAAGGGGTACAATTTTATCTTCTTGTCTTCCAAATTTTTCTGTTTTACCGAAGTCCCAGGATTTTACTTATATTCATTGGAGTGGTAGTACAACTAATATTGATCATGTTTTTCTTCTAACCCAAGTGATCCTTTGCCTGTGGTTACTGTAATCGAAGATTTCCCCGTTAGTGACCACATGCCGCTTCAGTTCCTTATACCCCCTTTGGCTTCTCGTCCTTCCCCAGTTCGTTTTTCTGGTAATAAGCTTCCTAAATTTTTTGATCGGGTTGATTGGAATCCAAATTTTAGACCGCTTTACCAAGAAAGAGTTGGGACTTTAATTGATAAAGTTTATATCCCTGATAGTTTGGATTCAATGGATAGTAATCCCTCTTTGACTATTAATTGTCTTTATTTTGAATTAATCCATTGCTTAAAGTATGGTGCTGCGGCAGTTTTTCCTACTAATAGGATAAGATTGGGCGCGCAGAAACCTTTTTGGAGCCTCAATTCTTTTTTGGTAAATTCTAATAAGGCGGCTAAACAAGTGTATTGGGAATGGTGGGTCCTCGGTAAGCCAAGAGACTCGCATCCAGTTTTTTTTGCTAGTGAAAAAGAGAAAGGCTGAATTCCAAGCGGAGCTCCGTCGTCATAATAACCTGGTCATAGAAGAAGCTTCTTCAAACATTGATAGCGACAAGGACAAGAATCTCCTTTGGAATGTTCTCCGAGGCAATAGGCGGATTAACATGCCTGATACTAATTCCACACCATCGCTAAAAGAGTGGGAAAATTATTTTTCTAAGTTGTCGACTTCGTACGATTCTAACAGTGTTGTGTTGCAATTAGATGAAAGGTTGAAGAATTTTTCAACTGATTACAGGATTTCTGAGGATATGTTACGTGGAGCAATCAAAACGTTGAAGGCGCAGTCGGCTAAGGATCATGATGGCTTATTTGCTAATCACCTAAAACTTGCTCCTTCTTCTTTTCTTATTACTCTACTGGCATTTTTCAACCTTTTACTTACTACTGGTTTAGTACCATTGTCATTCTATATTGGCATAGTTACGCCTATTCCTAAGAGCGGGAAAAAAGACTTGTCATCTTTTAGTTCCTGGAGGCCAATTACTAGTGGTTCTATGATTGGGAAAGTGTTTGAGTTGTGTTTGAAGGATCTTCTTGAAATTCTTGACACTGGTTCTAATCAAGTTGGTTTCAAGAGAGGTTTGGGATGTGACCATGCCCATGCATCTTTCAGCAAAGTTATTGAAGAAGCGAGAATCTCTGGTCAACTGCTATACGCCCTCTTGATTGATATCAAAGGGGCCTTTGATAACATTTCTCATGCATCCGCTCTGCTCACTTTAATCCATGCTGGATTGCCCCTAGCTATCATACGAGTCCTTCGCTCTTGGTATTCTGGTTTAAAGATCCGTATCTGTCCGAGTTCGTCTTCATCTCAGTCCCAATTAATTCAAGTGGGTAGAGGAATTAGACAAGGAGGAATTATTTCTCCTTATATATTCAATTCTTGTTTAGCTACTGCCCTTAATTCTCTTTCTTGCTCGTTTGTTTCATTATCTCGAAATCTGTCTTACATTGCATATGCTGATGACATTATCCTTCTAAGCCGGTCCAAGTCTAGTCTTGTTTCTAATTTTAATATTGTAATTAATTTGTTTAAAAGGTTTGGGCCTTTCTATCAGTTTTGAAAAATGTCAATTTTTTGTTGTAAATTGTTTAGAGGATAATGTCAGGGCGACTCTCGATTGCGGCAATGGTGTTATTTTTCAGTCGTCGCCAATAGTCACTTATTTGGGATTACCTTATGCTGCTTCGAAAAGAGATTTCAAACCAGTCCTGGTTCAGCATGTTCAGATGAAACTACGGAAGGCATTCGGTCTTTTAATTCGTTTTCGGGGTCTTTACCGTCGGGACGTCCTTGGTCGTATGTATAGCGCTGTTGCTCTGCCTCACGTATTGTTCCCGTCCCTCCTCTTCCGAAATTTCAGACCTTCTGATCTTTCGCCCATTAAAGTTTCTTATTTTAAATTTTGTAAATTTTTACTTGGTTTCCCCCTTTCTTTTAGTAGCACTGAGATTGTTTTAAAGCTTAATGTGAAGGATCCTGTAGTCTGTATAAAGAAAAAATATAAAACGTTTGAAGATAGGGCGAAAATTAACCTTTTAGGCCACAATTTATTTCCGTTTTTTAGTAACAGTTCTGGCTCTTCATGATTTCTAGGCTAATCTATTTAGCAAGTTTTTTTTTTTTTAGTGTTGGATCAATATTTGATAGGTTTTGATTGTAAGTGTTATCATTTGTTTTTTCTTTATATTATATTGTAGCGTACTCCTCATTTTTTGAGGGAAATAAAGAAAATAAAATAAAAATAAAACATACAAACAAAGGCACAGAGACATGTAAACAGACACTCTGTCACACAGGCACGGTGGGAGAGAGACAAAAATACACAAAACACAAAGTCAGACACACAAAGCCGGGCACAGAAGCATGCAAACAGACGCTCTGTCGCAGAGGCACAGTGGGAGAGAGACAAAGAACACACACACAAAAGCACAAAGACAGACACACAAACACACAACGACAGGCACGGAGATATACAAAGAGACGCTCAGCCACACCAGCACGGTGGGAGAGGGACAAAAACACACACAAAAACACAAAGTCAAACACACAAAGACAGGCACTGAGACAAGCAAACAGACGCTCAGTCACACAGGCACGGTGGGAGAAACAAAAAAACACACACAAACACAAAGTCAGACACACAAGCACACAAAGAGACATGCAAACTGACACTGAGTCACACAAGCATGGTGAGAGAGAGACAAGAAAACACATTAAAACACAGAGTCAGACCCACAAACACACAAAGACAGAAATAGAAACATGTAAATAGACGCTCAGTCACACACGCATGGCGGGAGAGAGAGAAAAACACACACAAACACAAAGAATCACACACACAAAGATAGACGCAGAAACAGGCAAACACACACTCAAACACAGAGGCACAGTGAGAGAATCAAAAAACACACAAGCACACAGAGTCAGACATACAAAGTGTGCAGGGAATTCTCCATGCAGGGAATAGGTTGTTCCGTAGAATCCATTTCCCTAATCAAAACATTAGAAAGTCTTTCTTGGTCCAGGTGTCTAGCGCTCCATTTCGTTGAGGAGAAATCGATTTCGAATCCTAAAGCAGACAAAAATCTTTGGAATACAAAGATTCCCCGGAAAAAAGTATTGAAGAAAATGGGATTTCAAAAAAACGCCTCGAAGAAAAAAAAACGCTTCGAAAGAAAATTAAAATCATGAAGAAAAAAGTTCTTAAAGTATTACATAACATCCTATGTGTGCGCCAGCGCTACGTAACACTCGCGTGTGTACTATCATTACGTAGCAATCACGTGTGCACCGTCAATAACTTAACATTCCACGTGTGTGCCCTCCTCAGTTACAAGCGGAGATTCCCCACGGGTTCCGAAGAAACAAGTCAAGCGAGAATACATTACACTTAATATAAGTAAACATCCACTATTACATAAAAACCAAAGAGATCTTGAAGAAAAATGTCTAGAAGAAAAATGTCTTGGAATGTCTTGGAATGTCTTGGAAAACATCTTGAAGAAAAACGTCTTGAATATTTCTTGAAGGGTTTCTTGGAGAAAACGCTCCCTATGATGTAACGCCTACCTTTATATCTTGATTTGGTGGTACTCCCTGAAGTTTTTTCCTTGCTTTCTCGGGTTTTTAAACAATTGAAGAAACTATTACGCAACGCGTACGTTTCCATCTTTATTCGACGGGTCCCTGAAGTCTTTTCCTGGTCCTCGTGGGTTTCTTGAATAATCAAAGAAAAAATACTCTATTACGTAACAACACCTGTATCTTTTAGAAAACATTCCCTATTATGTAACAAACACCTGCATTTTGAAGAAAATTAATAACACCTGCGTCTTGAGGGAATCGCCATTAAACTTCTTCGTGATCCTAAATCATTAAGGAAGAAAAGAGTAGTGGCTATGGGCCCGTTTAAAGTGCCTATGGAGGTACTACTGACGTCACCGATTAAAAGTTTGGTTTAGCTATAGATGGATAGACAGAAAGGTATAAGAAATTACTTAACCTTTAGTACGGAACTTTCGTATTTCTGTGAATGAAAACATTCTCATTTTCACTGAATCTATGAAAATTTTTGCCATTTTTTCGATAGCATACATAGCTTTGCTTTATTTCACTACTACTATCGCTAATACACCTACTGCTAGCAGGTCATTTCAATGCTAAGGCATCCAAGGGCATTACAGCCCCGCACGCTCCTCCTCTACCGAATCTATTCAAAGCTCCATTTTTACTTCCTCCTCTAAAGATCTAATTTCCCTTTGTGCTGAACATAATTTATTTGGCCGTTGTTTCTTAGAGACAAGAATCGGCTTCAGGTACTCTTAAGTAAATTCAACTACATTACTCTTAAGTAAATTCACATTACTCTTAAGTAAATTCAACTTCTACAGAAATAACTAAATTCATTAGAAATACGAACTAACAATACGAATTGCGAACGAACAACGAAATATGAAAAACGATACGACTACGAATACAATGACAATACGAAACGACTAACGAACTACGTTACGAATAACGAAATACGACAAAATACGAACTAACGATTTATGTTAGCTAATGTTCATGCCTTTTCTTTCTTTTTTTTTACTTCCTTTAACTATATTTTACAAGATCGTGAATAAATTTAAGTAAAGAGGTAGAAAGAGAGCTTATTTACTTTAAACAGTAAAAACGGCGTTTGAGCAATTATTAAAAATTAGTAGTCTACTAATATGAATCTAGGATCTGCTGGAAAATTGTCTTATGGAAAATTGCCGGAAAACAAGAAATGCTACGAAAAACGGACCATTACAAACAAATCGCACGGACGGACACAAGTTTCAAATTAACATTCGAGGATTCTGATCCATATAAAAAAAAATCAACAAGTGTTCCAATTATGTTCCGGTTATTTTTGACGGTTGCGTGAGCTACCTCAACCTGAAGGGTTATTCCCTCTCCGCCACCTGGTGTACATCTTTGGGTGTCACTTGTTCCATTCTGAGTGGCACAGTTTCGCCACACCCCTTTGTAGCAAGCGTGATCTAGCATACGCGATTTTTGAAAGCGGACAACCCGCTGGACAAATCCCCTAGGAGTAGCGTTTAATTCTTACTATTGAATTGAATTGAACTGGATGATTCCTCCTCTCTTCCCGCAAGGACTCAGGAGGCTTCTTGTACTATGATCACTATACCACTTGGTTCATATAAGATTTATCCGATTAATATCCTTTAAAAACTTGCATATCAACTTAAGTCCATCAGCACAATCACTGTTCAAGCCTGCTCCGCTTAGTATGTCACTATTCTGTCGAATTCTGTTTTCCCTAATAAATTTTCGAATATCCTTCCTACTGTCTTCTGTTCCTTCACAATCGAATAAAAGATGTTCTACCGTTTCCTCATTTCCACAAAATGTACATCTCGGATCATCATTATAAAAACGGGCTCTATATGCCTGAGTTCCTGCATGACCTGACCTTAGTCTAAATATCACCCTGGCTTCAGATTTACATAGCGCTCCATACATTTTCTTTTCAAATCGCCTTTCTTTCTTTTGTATAATAAATTTATTTGTTGAGAACGCACGAGTGTCCTCGAGTGTCCTTATTTTCAATTTCTTTATCACTTCTCCAATTTGATTAACCATCCTGGGCGTAACACTTGCAAGTGGTTGCCCGTCTTCTATGGATGCTTGTTTTGCTGCAGTGTCGGCCATTTCATTTCCCCTAATGTTCGCATGTCCAGGTACCCAATCCAATGTGATAGTTACTCCTTTTTCCAGTAGTTTCTGTAATTCTTCATGGCAATAAATCACTTCGGGAGCTACTTTATTTTCTACATAAATATTCTTTATTGCCTCCAAACCACTCTTTGAATCCGAGCAAATTCTATAATTTTCACCTGCAGATGCAGAATCTATTAAGTATCTCACTGCTTTGGCTATTGCAACTAATTCTGCTTGAAACACTGTAGTTATGTCACTTAATTTGATTAATTTAACTATATTTTTGGAGGGGATTACAAAAGCAGCCCCCACTTTATTGTCCACTTTGGATGCATCTGTGAAGATATCTACAGTGTCAAGATATTGCATCTCTTTTGTCATCTTGAATGATTGATCACAATCTAGATTATCCCACTTTTCAAATTCAGTATTGCACTGGTATGGAATGGATTCCCACTGAGGGGTTATGAACATATTGGGCACTCTCAACATTGATGTCAACTGACAATCCATTTGAAACTCTTCCATTATCTCCTTTGCCCTCACAATACCGAACTGTTTTTTCCATGAACACCACAATCTTCCCTCTTTTAGCATTCTTGATTTAATTGGGTTTGACTGGTCAGCTATCCATGTCTTCTGTAAAAACTTTAATGTTGCTATGTCTCTCCTGCTGGCTAGCTTTTCAATTCCACTCTCTGATTCCAGAAAGCTCCGTGGAGTTGTCTTTCTTGCTCCAAAAGCTGTCCTTAAAGCGTTGTATTGAATAGTTTCCAGCTCCTCTAACAACGACTTTGACGCTGCCATATAAATTATTCCTCCGTATTCTATTTTTGCTCTTATGTATTTTATATAAAATTCTATCAAAAAGTCGGGTTTTGGGCCAAAATTTGCTCCACTTAACATTTTCATAATATTTAATCTTTTGGCACATGCTCTCTTTAACTGTCTTATATGAGTTTTAAACGTCAGATTTCTATCAATTGTAATTCCAAGCCATTTGAATTCATTCACGATTTCAATTTGCTCCCCATTTAGAAAAAGGAGAGGAGTCGCATACTTTTTCCTTCGCGTGATTATCATTGCTTTTGTTTTATGGACCGAAAACTGCACACAATTTACCTTGGCCCACATTTCCACTAATTTTATTTTCTCCTGGGCCACCCTTTACCCCTCCTCAATACTATCACACACTATCCACATTCCATTATCATCAGCGAAAATTGCAGCTCTATCCTCTCCTGTATCCAGTGGTATATCAAATTCACTTATGTTGTAATAATCAGGCCCCAATGAGGAGCCTTGTGGAACACCGCGTTTTCTCAGTACCTTTCTTTCCGAGTATGCTTTGCCCACTTTTACTGTCACTTCTCGTTCTTGTAGATAATCATAAGAAAATCGTAGTAAACGTCCTCTAACATTTGCTGCAATCACTCCTTCTAATATATGTCGATGAACCATACTATCAAAAGCACTACTCACATCGAAGAAAACTGCTAAACAGATTTTCTTATTTTCCAAACAATATACTGCGTCATTTACAAACATTTGTAACACTTCTGTAGTAGATCTGTTCTTTCTAAAACCACATTGAACATCTTTCAAAGTGTTAGTTTTTTCCACTTTCCATGTAAGCCTCTCCTTAACCATTCTTTCATAGACTTTTCCTAAGACAGGTAGTAGAGTAATCATCCTTAAGTTTTCAATTTTTGAATTATCTTTGCCTTGTTTAGGAATCATAGTCACTACCCCATCCTTCCATTTTTTCGGAAATTTTCCATCTTCCCAGGCCTTGTTAATGATTTCTAACAATGTCTTTATCCATTTGTCACTTAAATGTTTGATATACTGTGGGTAAATCATGTCTAACCCCGGTGCTGTTAATGGTAACTTTTGAATCACTTTGTTTATCTCCTTTACTGTAAAATGTCTATTATAATCTATATCATTTTCTATTTTAGAGAGTCTCATTACCTTAGCAAATGTAAGTTGTTCCTCCTCATTAAAATCCTCTGGTCTTCCAGTCACTGACTCTACAAAATCTAATGCTTTATTCGCTTTCTCTTGTTCTTCCACTATCTCCTCTCCATTAACAATCAAGGGTGGGTTACGATTATCTTCTTTATTCCCTGAAATCAGTTTTTTCACCGTTTTAAAAACTCTACTTGCAGGTTGTCTAAAATCTAACTTCTCCAGAAATTCTCGATACGAATTTTTCTTTGCTTCCAATGTTTGTCACCTAAAGGCTGCATATTGTCTTTGAAACATTAGAAAGTTTTCAAAGTTTGGGAGCTGCCTATACCTTCTTCTTGCTTCTAATAACTGTTTCTTTGCAATTGTACATTCATTGTTCCACCAAACACTCAGTTTGCGGTGACTAGGAGCTCTTTCACTTTTTGGAGCCAGTTCTTGCGCTATTTCTAGGAGTGAATTTTGAAATGTCTCTATTTTCCCATTGACATCTTCATAACAGTTCACTCGTGACTGAACGTCTGTCTCTTGTAATTTATTCTTAAAAGCTCCCCAATTAATCTTCTTTAAATTAACTTTACTAGATACTTCATAATTTGCGTATATACTATTATCTTGAGAAATCTCTACCAAAATGGGAAAATGATCACTATACAGGGTAGATTCCTTATCACTTGTTATTGATACTTTTGATGCTAATGAGGCTGACCCTATGGTCAAGTCTATGGTCACTGATCTTCCTGTTCTGCTATTAATTCTAGTTGGTAAATCCTTTGGGGTAAGCAGGCAGATATCTGAGTTTTTCATTAAAAATTCATAGATTGTTTTTCCATTTCTATTATCATTTCCACATCCACACCAAAGACCGTTGTGTGCATTTAAATCTCCTATAATCAATACTTTCTCCCCTCCAGGCACTGTATCTATAATTTTTTCTAGACCACGGTCACTTAAGAGTAGGTTACCGTCTGGTATATAAATATTGAATATATTCAGCTTTACTCTATTTTTAAGATATAGTTTACATCCAACAACTTCCATTTGGTAATCCTCCTGCATTGACAAATAAATTGGGGTATAATTGATTTCCTTATTAATTCCAATAATCACTCCACCTCTCTCTTTATTCCATCTATCTAATCTCACTATTTTATAATCTCTGAATGATGGATTTATATATGGTTTCAGATAAGTCTCTTGAATGCAAAAAACGTCTATATTATTCTTAATGCAATAGTCTAGCACTAGATCCTTATTCACTTTAACCAATGATCTTGCATTCCAAGACATAATTGTTATGTTTGATTTAACAGTCATTTATTTATGCACTGATTCAAAATATGGCTGCTATTCATTTGCATGATTCCCAAACTTTCAATAAAACTACAGAGTTTATCGACTTTTTCTCTGATAGGCAGGTTCTCTATGCTTAAAATTTCTGGTGACAACACTAGACCAATCACAATCTTATTTATAGTATTACTCACTATTCTTTGCTGCATCTGACTATTTTCATTATCCCTAAAAGGCACGTTGATTTTTGCTTGTTCTTTATATGCTTGTTTGTTAGTCACTTCAGCATATGACCTATAAACTATTTCTGCTCTTCTAAAACTCATTTGATGTCTTTCTGCAACTTTTAGAATCTCAGTATTCCTTTGCCTGACAATACATTGCATTGAAGTTGATGGATGGTTACCATTACAATTAATGCATTTGTATAGTGATGTTTTATTTTGTAGATTGTTGTTCTTCATTTGACACAGTCCAGATGCATGCTTTCCAGCACATCGTAAGCAAATTTCTTCTTTTGCTGGGCAATATTTCTTTACATGTCCATATCTTTGGCACTTATGACATTGTAGCAATTGTCTCTTATATTCATGCACAATCCGCCTCCTCCCCCCCATCCAGACCACTGGAGGAAGGAAATTATTTTCAAATGTTATCAGTATTGCTAGACTGTCTTCCATTTTTCTAGTCTCTCTGTTAAATCTTTTTTTGCCTTTTGGCCCCAATTATTGTAATTGGGCTATCTAAACTATCTAAAACATCATCCTCTGAAACATCAAGGGGTATTCCCTTGATTATCCCTCTTACTGTCTCACCTCTTCTTTTGGCTTCTATTGCCAAACCACACATTTGACTTTGCTTCAAAATTTTCTCAGCTGCCACCTCATTTTTTACAAAAATAACCATTTTCCTTCTTTGGGCAAAAACTTCAAACTCAAACTTGTTTTCTTTTAATATTTCTTTCATGCACTTTGAAAGTCTGAAATCTTCTGGGAATCTTTTTGATTCCTCTTCCTCCTTTACTTCAATGACCATTCCAATCTTGAAAAGTTCTTCTTCTGGTATATCAAATTCTTTATTAATATTTAATTTGGTTGACACCCACTGTCTCTGGTTTGGCTCCTTATTTATCCCTTTCTTTCCATCTTTTGGAACCTGGGATGAGAGTCCATCCTTATTCACTACATTATGCTGTTTCGATTGAGGTTGTTGACAGTCAGTATCTGTAGCTCTTCTTTTTGTAGCTAATTTGTTGTCTATTTCAGGGTTCACACCTTCTACAACATAAGGGTTAACACAATCAAACATGTCTATTTCCTGTTCACTATATGCTTCTCTGCTTCTTGGTAAGGGTGGGTACTCCTGATCAAGTAGTTGGCTGTATCTATTTTGCGTGGGTACCATTGGTACATAAGATGATACATTAGGCAAGCACATGTTATTAGGGCTATTAGAAGGTTGGATTGGTATAAACATTTGCCCGTACTGGTTAATTACAGGCACTGTTGTTAGTCCTTGCATATTTTGGTAGCCATAGGGGATTTTGACTGGAGCCCCTGATGGCTCCATTATTGGTCACTTTCCTCTTCTTGCAAAATATATTCTTTAAGTCTTTCCAAATTAACAATATTTAATCTCCTTCCACACTAAAACTCTAGTCCCTACTTTTCAACTTTGTGACGTTTGAATTGGATAACTTTAAAGTCTTTAGAATTCACATTCAATAATTTGCTTTTCGTCCATCCAACTCAGAGCTTATACGCTTGTTATAGTTTTTTTAATTCTTACTATTCCACGTGGTCTATTTAAGATTTAAAACACACCTGTTTAGAATACCTTTAGGGATGGAAAGAGAGAGATGCGCAAGCATAACCGTCGGGAGGAGCGTGAACATTTAGGGGATGGTTACAGAAAAAAACTGTTTAACTATTTTTAAGGCCGCGTTTTCCGGATGAAGAATGACAGATCGCCGAAAATCGTCCTTTTCGGCGATCCATCTAAGGCCAAAGGAAAATCCATTTGGTCGTCCAAATCGTCCTTTTCGGGGATTCATCTAAGACCAAAGGAAAAGGAGGTCGTCCCCGAATGAACTGGGAAGAGGATGAAGGATTTAAAAGAAATTATGGATATTTATCTGTTACCCAGTACACACTCGAGAATTTGGATCTACAGGTACGGGGTTAAAACAATTGAGACGCTTGGGAGATAGATAGTATATATGTAATTTGGGTTGCATATTTTCACATTAGGGGGGGGGGGTTAAGCAGAGCGGGGCTGCATGCAAAATGTAACCTAACCTAACCGAAATACCAACTAAATATTTATTAAAATATAGCTACAATGTAGATTTTCACTGAGCCGAAGCTACTTGTCTCCATATACAAACAGCAAGAAACCGGTTCAAGTGTGTAAATAATTTCTTAGACCACACTGCTTTTCCATTTACGAAAAATTAAGCAAGAAAAAATGGGTTTCAATTTCAACAAAGCATTGAACAGAAAATAAAAACAAAACAACACTTTAATAAAAAATATTCCGAATATTTCGGCCTCACGTCCGGGAGCCTTTCTCACCGGAAAAAAACGACTAGAACAAAAAACAAAGAAAATTGTTCTTAAAAAATAAAACACACATAAATAACAGGACAACTAAACACATGAAGAAGAAAAAATAATAATAATAATAAATAAATAAGAACAACTCACATTATAAAAAAAACTTCCAGCACTGATGTTGCAACATAAGAATAAAATCAAAGCGAAAGTCTATAGTGAAACCTTAGGTCACTCTCCTCTCAACATTCAGTGTATAAAAAGAATCTATATAACTTTTAATAGATTCCCATTTATACACTGAATGTTCAGAGGAGAGGGACCCATGGTTTCACAATATACATTCGCTTTGTTTTTTTGTTCTTTTCTTATGTTGTAACGTCAATGCTGGAAGTGTGTTTATAATGTGAGTTGTTCTTATTTATATTTTTCTTCATGTGTTTAGTTTTCGTGTTTTTCTTGTGTGTATTATTTTTTTTAAACAATTGTTTTTTCGTTCTTTTCGTTGTTGGTTTTTCTGTTGATAAAAGATCCCGGATGTGGGGCCGAAATTTTCGGAATATTTTTTAATTAAGGTGTTGTTTTGTTTTTATTTTTTGTTCACTGCTTTATTGAAATTAAAACCCGTTTTTTCATGCTTAATTTCGCGAGTGTGTACTGGCTAATAGGTAAGTATCGAAATTATAACTTCTTGAGAGGGGTGTAAAGAGGGAGGCTTTGAACAAATTGTAATGAAGGAGGAGCGTGCACAGCTCTGTTGTCTTCAGGTAACATGGTGCTGCGTTGAGTTGTTAGCAGTAGTAATATAGTCAAATAGCGCGTATTTTGGAGGTTTTCATATTGCAGAAGGGAGAGAGGTCAAACCATGACCCACTCCGCAGTCTGGACACTGCATTGAATATACCAATACTAATTATTAGAAGTACAGGGGGAGACAGTGTATATAGGGATAAGATAATAACAATCCGCTATGATGGTGCAAAGGTCTTTTCAAAAGTGATAGAGCTGAAAAAAAAGTATTCAAACAGTCAGTTCACTGAAATGACTGGACTGAAAAAACCTGTTCGTTAGCTGTAAATATTCGTCAGAACATACATGACAGGGTAATCCTAGTCAGCACTTCCACTATCACTGAATTTGTCGAGGCTTTTCTGAAAGATCATTGGGTTCTCAAAAATCTCCCAAAATTATAAGTTCGTCAACATGCGAACATCAACACAAAATATTTGGGGAAATTTCGAAGAACCCAATTTTGCGGGGGGGGAATTCCGGAACGCCCCAAAAAGTCTGGGGCTACTGAAAGTGCGGATCCTACTCAAGAGTAATGTCCATGCCCCCTCTAATCCTCTTCTTAGGTCCCTATATAAAATGGTCCCTATATAAGATTATTCTGCACACAAAGATAACCATGACGAAGACCACACTGTCTTCCCATAAAATAATATAAGAAATTAACGAAGGATTTTCTAAAGACGTAAAATAGAAGATACAACCTAAGCAAATATTTCTTTTCTTTTCTTTAAAATATTATTTCACTGAAGACGACTATTGGTTATATAGCCAAAACATTCGCTTATTTCTATATTATATTTTATTCATTGACTTAAGAAAATTCCTCTTTATCTTCTTATATTTTGTACGAAAAAAATACAAAAGGACATCACTTAAGACAGCACTGCTCGAAATTTTTAGGATTAGTGTATTTCCTGGGGAGGGGGATACAAAAAGTTTTTGGCAACTGTTTTTCGATTTTTGTCCTTTATCTTGAAAACCCTATTTACGCCTTCATTTTGAAAATCAACCTTGATTACTTGAAAATTGATCGAAGTAAGCGCTTCCTTGCTGAATGTAGGGTTAACAATGGTTTCTGAAATAACCTATGCTTCAAGTACTACAGTTTTCTAAAATGAAGTTTCTTAAACTATTTTAAGTCCCGCCCATTTTTGGCATTGATCAAACTAAAAAAAAAACACACAAACAAAAATGATTTTCAAATATAAATATCCGGATTTCATCTGTTTTTGCTTCTTTTTTTTAAACTATCCCCCAGACTCAATTTCTAAATTATTATGTAGCCTATATGTTTTAAATATAGCTTTAAAAGCATTCAAGCTGCAATCGCTGGCTTGTTCTGGCAAACTGCCAACTGCCTTTAATTTTTATAATAGAACTATTTATATAAATTGACCTTACCTGCTAATCAAATAAGAAATCCAATCTGGATTTTCAGTGAAAATATTTCCTTCAATGTCCATAGTCTTTACTTAAACGAATAATTCTGCATTTCCTGTCTTGTTCCTTTAATATTTCGTTAAAAAGGCCAAGATAAAGAAAGATAAAAAAATCTATCATCTTTATCTGATACAACAAAAAAATTTGAGCCAAATAAATTATTATTCGACTGAGAGGAACGGGTTGGGGGTACGGAGAGGAAATATTATCAAATTATTCTTCCGGCTTTAAATTGGATGCAGGTGTTTAAGCTCACCTACAGCCAGTGGCATCGTTTCGGGGGCGGGGGGCAGTTGCTTCCAATACTTTTGGAGAAAAAATTATAAGGGCAACACCTTTTTTGTTATTTTTTTTTTAAGAAAAACCAACCCATGGTACACTTTTTGGGTGCCATATAGCACTTTATGATTGTCTTGATCAGATTCATAAAAAGCAATTAAATAAGAAAATTAGTCGAGTAATGAGCCCATAATTAGCTCTCTATCGCGTCCATGTGTCCGGCCCAGCCTCTCCATTCAAAAAATGTCACCCAAACTGCACTTTTAGAGTACCATGTGGCACACTACGTGCCACATTAGTGTCCTTTTCATGCCACGCTAGTGTCACGAAAAGCTCCGTAAGGTTTTCGAACGCTCCGTAGTCAAGTTAATAAAACTGTATCAGCTCGATTTTTTCTACGGCTGTTTACTAATAGTGAAACCAATTACTGTTGGTCAATTTCACTCACAGGAAAAGTGTTAACGCCTTGGTTAGGATAAAAACAATTTTCTGTTGCTAAGCAACGGAGGGTCGTACAGAGTTCAATAAGGGGGGGATACGCCGAATGGCAGAAGATCTCTATAATTTTTGTCCCTTACGGAATACGATAATGTCATCCTCACGTCACGATATACAGAAATTGAACTCGAACAAAGTATTCTTAAGAAAATATAGAGCAGAGAAATTTTAACATCGAAAGATGACGAATCAGAGGTTGGGGACAATTCCTAGGCGATTCTCCTGCTCTTCACACCTTCATAGGAGGAGGTAGATTTTGCAGCAACGAAAAAGTTTCAGAGGTAGAAACTTAAAAAAAAACAATTCTCAATTCAAGATAATATTTTTTTCTAAAAATACCTTGAGCGACAGTCAAATGCTAATTCCACAAGCACAAAGAAAGGCAGAAAACCGTAAATTACAACAGCAGAAAAAAATTACATTTTTATGTAATACAAATTACATTTAAATAAGTAATAAATTACATTTAATCACATTTTGTAAACAAAACAAATTACATTATTACATAATTACAAATTATAATTACAAATTACAAATTACATTTTGTAAACAAATTACATTTAAATTTATTACATTAATAAAAAATTACATTTTTATGTTTTTATTTTTGTAAAAATTTACATTATTGTTGTAAATTACAACAGCAGATTACAAGCAGAAAATTACAAAGCAGAGTGCAAAATCCTCTAATATTAAATAAATATTATAAATATTAAATAAATATTAAATATTAAATTAAATAAATATTAAATTAAATAATATTAAAATCCCCAGTCAATCAAATCTTCCATCTCGGCTAGTTCCAGGAATTTTTGTGGCGGAAAAGAAAAGATTCAAAGAAGTGGAACTTTCAAAAATTTGACAGCTAAATTTATTCTTCACAAAATACAAAAATTTTCTACAGAGGGTGAGCTTGTTAGGCTATCCAAAAATCCCAACAGTATCACTAAGGCAGTATTCAATGGATGGGTTAGGGGTTCTACCCCCCCCCCTAAACGTTCGTACGGCTCGTAAAAACGTAATGAAGATGAATAAAACACATTTTGGTGCATTTTTTAAGTTTTGTACCCCCCCCCCCCCCAAGCAAACCCTGGATACAGCCCTGAATATCACATTCAACACCAAATAAAAATAGTCAGCTGAATTTACTTTAGGCCCAGTGATGCAAAAGAAAAGCTTTGCATCAAATGTGAAAAGTCATATTTAAATTAGCGCCAAATATAAATTACCAAATAAAAAAAAGTCAGCTTACCGTATTTTAGGCCCCGTGATGGAGGGGTAAAGTTGAAACGAACTATCCCACCTCTGATCCTGCCTTCATATTTAAATTACCGCCCAATAAGTATTATCAAATAAAAAAAAGTCAGCTTACCGTACTTTAGGCCAGGTGATTGAAAGGAAAAGTTGAGCCAAACTATCCCGCCTCTCGTCCTGCCGCCCCGTACACTCTACATGCCAATTTTCACTTTCACAAGTTCTATTTTCTATATTTATCACAGGTATTTCACGATATGGAAGGCCATAAAATTCACTTAAGGCACTTTTCTCAGGTAGCAAGTCAGGAGGAGGCGACCACATTGCCAGAGATTTTTTTCTTACCTAAAATTTACAAATACAATGTGTCATTGACGGTAGAAGCCTAGAATTGAGGCTGTTGAGAAGGAAACATGTTAAGAAAAAATCTTTGCTTCATAATGTGAAGAATAATCGTAGTTAACACTTTTTGACTGTGACTCTACTATACGATTATTGCCCTAAGCTACTTAATAAAGCAAGAAAAATTTTTTCCAGCATTATTCTGGAAATCGTTCTAACAAGAAGCGGTGTTGCCAGATGGAGGTAATTTTTTTATTATTTGGTTGCACACTGAATCCTACGTATAAGTCCATTTTTGAAGCAATATTTTTTTTCAAATTGCACCTTCAACCAAAATTTTACCCCAAAATGGCGCCTTCGATGATCGCTTTCATACATGCCTGCTATGTTCTCTGTGCAATTTTTAGTGTTTTTTTTTCTGCTCTCGTACAGTTTGATACATCGAATTTGATATACAATAAAAAAAACATTAATTTTGATATCATTGTATAGCTGTGATTCATGACCATCCTTTTACCAAAACACATTTTTGGAATTTGGTGCACATGGTCATAAAGATTGAAAACACATTGAATATTGGCTACAGCTCTGGTTCAAGTGAAAAATTTGTTCAAAGTGATCAAAGACTTGGAAGCCTAATTAGAGTAAAGCCCAAGACAGATAGTCTCTGTGAGAGGCAAAGCTGGCATACCTTTTTCAGATTTGTATAAGAAGAATGGTTGTTTTTCACTTCTTCATGATGGTCTATTACCCTAGGCCAGAACTAAGGAAGATAGACTTACCCTTACTGCTTACCGGGAACATTTGCCTTAGACCAGACTTCCGATAATACTTGGAGGCAAGTAAAAAGTCTTATGCCTGGGCTATATAATAGTCGCATCTGCTAATAAGTAAAATTACGCATGCTGACAATACCAGAAATATATCCCGTTGGTAATTTCTTAGTCGAACCATTTTCAACTTTCAAGCGTAAACTTTTAGAGTGATGATTAAAGGCGCAGTGTCTTGAAATTAGAAAAAAAAAAGAAGCTTAGAAATCTAGTTTTTCAAATTGTAAAATTTGCTTAGAAACATATTAGCGTTCTCAACCAGTTTCTTGCCATTTTAATATTCCGCTTCTTTAGTACAAGTGTACCGTTAATGTTAATTAAAAACTAATCATTTAGTTAATAGCATTAATTAAAATTAATGGAAAACAAATGTCATTTCTAAATCTTGGCTTTATTTTATCAACAGGTGTAATTATGGTGCGGGTCGGGTATTAAACTTAACATTACATTTTTAGGAAAAATTGAGGGAATTGTATAATGAAGTTTGAATAGTAGTTTCTCACCAATAAATTTGACTCTTGACGAAACATCTTAAGCTCAATTTTTTTTATGTATTTTATTTAGTTATGTTATTAAGCCTATTGTATATCAATGCTTTGTTCCATTAGTTGAAGTATTTTGTTGTTTTAGCCATTTTATTTATGTATTTTATATAGTCCTCGGTTTTGAGGGAAATAGATAAATGTGATAATAGCACTTAAGTACTACGGATACAAAATAAAACCTTTTTCCCTCCCAGAGCCATCTTGGATTTATCAGTGTTGCCAAATTGAATCGTAAAGTAAAAATGGCAAAAGTAATTACTTAAATTTGACAAGACTTTTCCATCCATAGAAGATTTTATTTCCACTGTCATTGGTACTTAATATAATACAAAACTCCCAACAAAAGATAAAACAATGAAAATGAAAATATATAGTGGTTTTTTTTTAAAGACCTACGAAAATGTTGGATGAAACAAGACGAGTATCTCAAGAAGACAACCGTTTCCCTTCTTCATCTTTCTAAGAGACTTTTAACTTTCGAAGAGAAAGTTACAAGGAAACATGCTCACATTTTCTAAACGAAAGTGTAAACGAAGCAATCCGGATAAAAATAAAACGGATATTACAATTTTAGCAAAAGTTGATTGAATTTCCGATTGAATGGAATTCTGACGTTAATCTTTTAAGCAAAGACTTTGACCCTGACAAAAAAAAAGATATTAAATTCAAAATTTAATTACTGCCTAAACAAAATTCTTCAATGCAAATATCATAATGGCGTTAAAGCGCCAATTTTTTTTAAGAAAGAAAGGATTTATTCATCAGCAATAAACATAATAAAACCTGAGTCAAAGCTTTTACAAACTAGGCCTAAATATAAATCCACTTATGAGAGGTGATGACAATCAACCATCAAAAACAAAAGGAAAAACGACAAAAAATCAAATAAAAAACCACTCAGTACCTCCTATCACCAATCCATCAAACCAAAAAATCCAACAAATTTAAGATCCATCAAAAGCATTTTAACCAACTGGACCCATCTTAGACTTGATAACGCTTTTCATCCGTAAAATTTCACATTTATTTTATATTCATTTTTTTAATTTTAATTTATTTATTTCATTCGTAAAAAAAAAATGAACAGCTGACCTTTTCTTAGATTTTTTTTTTAATTTATGATTGGGTAATTTTCCGCCTCACCAATCAGATTTTATTTTCACTCTTCTTGGTACTTAAATATTAGACGAAAACTACATGCATAACAAACAAGTTTACAACTTTAGTAACTAAAACTACCACTTTTCAATAATCACTCTGAGACCTACCTTCATCGAATATCGAGTTTGATTCAAGTTTGATGCGAGGTCGCCGTAATAAACTTATCAAAAATGGAATTTTTAAGAGATATAGTCGTTTTTTTTTTTTTTTTTTTTTTTTTTTTTGCGCGAACAGAAAGTTCAAACTTGTGGAAGAGGAGCCATATCTATTACTGTGCAAAATACAAAGAGGTCACACTTTTTCTGCAGTTAGCTAGCATTGATTCAATTTAAATTAAGTTGTAATTGTTTGTTGGTTGGTGACTCTGATCCCACAGTATGGACACGGTATGTACTTGCTTCCCCTGTAGTGTTATTATTATTTTACACATTTTATACACTTACTTCCTTTCTTTCTATCTGTCTTATTATAGCGAATTTAAATGATGGTATATGTACGTGTTTTTCTAACTGATTTGCCCCACGTCACTTCATTCGTTTGGTTTTGGGTGAATCATATTGATTTGTATGTAAATTGTTGTTAAGGTTAAATAAAAATATCATATAAAAAAATATGTCACATTATGCCCCAAAGAGTCAGCTTACAACTCATACTATTCACATTTCCAGAATAATTTTTGCTTTGCAGGAGGTACGGGAGAGTAGGTATGATTAGTATAGAATATGCTTGATTTTTTCAGATCTAAAACCTCCCACGACTAGGGTCCTGTTCAAGTATTTTCTTTTAACCCTGTACGTTGAGTCGACAAGGGGTTTAAGCCGAGGACTTATAAATATAAATGTGTGTCCTAACCAACTGAATATGGCTTTTAAAAGCAACAGCACATAAGATCAGTTCGCCATAGTCGACCTTTATCAACATCGGACTCTCTGCAACATTTTTCAGCATGGTAACTTTTACAAAATTTAGGATCAGGAAGGGGCATTTTGTTGCTTTTCTCTGTTTTCATAATGAAAAAAAACCAAAAAAAGCCACTTTCAAAATTTAGAGAGGCCGATTGCCCCCTCCCCCATTGGCTTCCTTGTTTGTCATTCTATGTACCCTTCAATTAATCTATTTACACTTCCATTTTGATTATTAAACTTCATTCACCATTTTATTTCTTATTTAAAAACAAATGGAGCTTTGAAAAAATAGAATAATTTCCAATTAGAAAAAGCAGACATGGTGTTTTGCACTTCATTTTTTTTTCTAAGAAAAGAGAAGCATGAAAATTTGCACAGACTATATTCGAAATTATATTACTTTAATACCTTTCAGTGTTGCTACCCGTTGACCCCTCTAGGCTCCTAGCAAAGGAGTCAAATTACGAAAAAATAGAAGGGGGAACAGATTACGATTTACTCTTCGATTTTTTCAATGATTATACAAAAAAAAAACTATTTTTCAAAATCCAGGGGGAGGTGATTCTAATTTTTCGTTTTTTTTTTACAGAAAAGCCAAAAAAAGAACTTTTTAAATTCTAGAGGATAAACCTTGCTATAACGTGCATCAACGTCCTTCCAGGACGTTTTCCCTCTTTTTTCCCAAATTAATCAAAAACATACAAATTCGTATTTTCTCCAAGAGTGTGGATTAAATATTTGATCAAATATCAAATATTTTTGAGTTAAATATCACATATTTATTAACTTTTTATATGTTATCCATAATATTATATATATTAATAATACTTGCGAATACTAATGTTTAATACTGATAAATATTTTGTAAACCAATGTAAATTTTAGTTATATGCTTAATCAAATATGTGAACAATAATGGGTGATATCCTTTCTTTTTCAATTACTCCCCTTGCTTCCTCTGACGTATTTTTATTATTCCCCTTCGCTGTAGTATTTCATTACCATCATTATAAGAATCCTTAGAGAACCATTAATGGAAGAAAATCAGAAAAAGTTAATTTTTAATAAACTATTAAAATTCTAATAAACTCCTAAAATTCTTCTAGAAGGAGGAGGGTTGGTATCACGCTATATAAATATATAGTCATAAATGTCTGTTCTAATATATACTATGTCATGACTCGGGTAAAAAAAACGTACTACTCGCTAAAAAATTTGTAAACACAATTATATGTGTTATTTCCATGTGCCTTTTTTTCATTCAGCAGATCTTATTTTTAATGTATAATTTGAAATCATGAAAAAAGACGAATCCAAACATTTAACAAAAAAACAAGACCTTTCCTAAAAATATATGGACTTACATTATCTGAACCACTAATACGTCTTCCTTCTGTATTCATAGGGATTCAATACGCAGGAGTATTGATATTAATTATGGAAGTCTGAAAGTAGAATCAAAATTAGAATACAAATCATATTTCTCTTGATCAGGCCAGTACAAGATATTGTCAAGAGGATGAGAGTTTTTGCAAGATGTGCACTACCCCAACAAATGTAAAAATAATATTTTTTTAAATATTGAAATATATTTTTGAAATATAATAATATTTTTTGAAATATTTTTAAAAATATATTTTGAAATATTTGCTTATAAGCTTTTCTTATTTATTTAATCCCTTAGAGCAACACAATTTATATACATAATTTAGTTAACACAAATATATGGTGTTCTGAGGATCAGAGTTAAAAATTTCTGTAGAAGTTTTCTCTAGGGGGCAAAGGATAACACAACTCTGCATTTTGTGTTGGAAGGCAGGGAGCAAAATATTTTTTCTCTACCCCTCAGAAAAGAGTATATACCACATTTTTGTTATGCCTGTTTTATAACAGGTTCAGCTGTTAGTTACCGAAATTAGTGTTAAATGTCAATATCTAATATTTATGTAACTTAGATGGCAGCACTTGTTGACAAAGTTTTAACGTGTTGAATATAATCTTGCAAATGTGTCCTTAAAAGGTTATACCCAAATACACTATTTCAGACTAAGTACTAAAAATTATAATTAAGCTCATTGATGCCTGGTAGCCTTTTGGAAACCTTCTTAAGCAAGACAACCTCATACTTAGATCCTTTTCTTGACCTACTAAAAATAGTTATTTCATAAACAGTCTATTGTCCCTATACCACGTCATATATTGTTCATAAAACAGTCCCATGGGTGTACATAGGGGGAGAGGTCTCGGGTTGAAATCCTCGTTTTCCACATTTCTAGGTTTTTTTTAACGAAATTACCAAATAAAACTTGTTTTTTGGCATTGCTCCCACTCCCAATAAAAATTTTCGTGTGCCTGGCCAGTCCTGTTTTGAACGTAACCCTAAACTATTATCTTACCATCAGATATGACTTACCAAGATGATTTAAACAAGCAAGATCTAACCTACTTAGACAAAAGCATTGTAAATTGATTCTGTATAACAAGAGCAATTAGAACTGAATAACTGTTGAGTCTAGTGCCCCAATTTTCGTGTTTTACCTTCACTCCTTACCGAATATTGTCCTTCACTTCTCACAGAAGTAATGATATAAATTTCCTTCCCGTGTACAACTATATTTACTTCTTCATTAGTTACTCCTTCATTACAAATTAGCCAAAGACAACATGTATAAAAAAGAAATAAAACTGTGACGTCTACTGTTGGTTTTTTTTTACTGTTTTTCTGCCTTCCCCCAAATACGTGTCCCCTTGCCGATATTAATTAATTCCCCTTATATTTCTCCTCCCCCCCCCCAGATTTCAATAAAAAATATTGTATTTTCATTGAAAAATCACTTTTTTATTTTCATTAGGAAATACCCTTTACTTTGGCATATTCATTGAAAAAATTCTCCCTTCCCCAAGAATTGAGTTTGAACAAGCCCATTCTCTGTTCTTTTCATGTATATTTCCATATCAATATAGTATGAAAATACTGGAAATTAATTTTGAAAAAAAATACAAGAAAATACTGAAACAATACTGAATTATTTTGAACTGTGTGTTTTTACATGTCATAATATCAACAACAACAAAATATCTTATCTGCTCTATCTAAAATATCTCTATCTGCTGTTTCTGAGATATTGCAGATACACCCTTTTGACAATCTTGGATGCACAGTGTCTTTGGTTTCATCCAAATCACCCTCAGCATACCCAGATAGCTTTAACCTATTACCCTTAACTGAATCTGAGAAATTATAGATGCGTCCTTTTGACCCTCTTGATGCACTTAGCATCACTTGATTTAGTTTAACATCCCCTGAAAATTTCAACTTAATAGCCCTCAACCATTCCCAAGATATTCAATATGTATGGAAAATACCCCTTGCCCCCTGTGGAGAATATGGCTTTCCAAATTTGAGAATTTTATTTGAGCTTTATTTTTTTTATTTTCCATAGGGGAAGGAATTTTGGTACTGGTATATTATATGCCATTCACTCAAGTTTTGCTGAGTAAAACTCAAGAACAAATCAATTTCTTCATTAGTTTCTTTCAGCTTAGCACAAGACAAGACAAAGACAAGTGACAGAATAGGTGAGAAATATATATAATTTTGGTTATATATTTTCACATAATGGGGGGGGGGAATAAAGTATTTGGATAATTTGAAGTCAGAATACTACATAACATGCAGAATGATTTAACCTAACATACTTGGCATCCAGACCCACTATACTTTACCCCCCCCCCTCCCCCTAATGTGCAAATATTTAGCCCAAATGTTTTTCTTAAGTAACAAAGAACCCAGTTTGTTCTTGAGTTTTGCGCATTGTAAACTTGAGTGAGTGGCATATAATACACAAGTATCATATTTTTTCATGGAGAAAGAGAGAGGCAGATACCAGGGAATCCAGCTCTCTCTCCATGAAAGATTCTGGTACTTGTGTATTATAAGCCACTCACTCAATTTTATGTTGTGTAAAACAAGAGAACAAATTGTTTTCTTCATCATTAGTTTCTTTGTTACAAGTGGGTGTGCATGCAAAATGTGTTAGATCCAGTTATTCTTCATATTATGAAGTAAGAATTGTTTTCTGACTTCAAACTTTCCAGATACTTTACCCCCCCCCCCTCTTATGTGCAAATATGTAGCCCAATTTATATATTTCCCATCCATTCTGTCACTTGTAACCTGATTGATTCCTGAAAATTTCTTAATGAACAAGTATCAAAATTTCTTCAGCATAAAAAAAAAAAAAACTAAAATAAAATTCACAAATTTGTAAAACCTTATTTTCCATAAGGGGAGGGGTATTTTCTTGGCAAGAGGTGGTATTTTCTGCAGGGGTGTATATTTCATGGGGGTGGGGTAAACACTGGGGGTGAACCTTGGACAGACAATTTAAAGCAGAATAATTGTATTTAAACAGGCTAGGCTGTGGGGGTAAATTTATTCTAAATTTGAATCTGGACTGATTTTCCCAGGTTTTCCTATCTCTTGCTGTTTGGAATCCATGCAGTAAAATCCATGCAGTCTTTTCATCTTTTTTGCAAACAGGGAGTTTGGCTGAAATTTTCCAGTCCTCTGGGAAATTATTGGTTTTCCTTATTTCTATAAATAAGAGAAGTAACTGGTTTGCAATCAGGTGGGGGAGCCTTTGTAAATTTTAGGCAAAATACTGTCCTTACCAGGAGACTCATGTTGTCTTAGATTTTAGATGGCATTGGTGATTGCTTCAAGATTTGGAGGAAATGCGTTTATATCACATAACTCTTTTAAGACCAAGGGTGGTATGTTCTCTACTTCTATGGTTGCATTTGTGTTGAGGTTTAGAAGTTGAGAAAAGTGCATTTTTGCTCTTGCTCATGCATTTTGGGCACAATCAATATGCCATGGTAAGAAGCAGTTTCCTGGATTAAAACAACCAAAATCAACCTTTATAAAGTAGTACCACATAAATAACAACACCCTCTTAGTGTTTTACAAAATAGCACACTACATCACTAGGACCAAAAAACCTCCTACTATAGCCAAGAAATGATTTTGCCAGCAGCTGTAGATTTAGTAAATATTATTGGCAAGAAAGCTGCAAAAAAGCAGCCATGTCAAACAGCAAGTTGAAAACATGACAGATAATATAAATTGCCTTCAGTATTAAATCAGGTAAAGAGTTTACACTTCATTTGGACAAAGCAGCAAAAATCCTGCTTTCAATTTCCTATGTCAGATTTATTAATTACCTTAAATTACCTTAAATCGCACTGGCCGGCGAATAAGGTTGGGTGAACATCCTGTAGATTCGCCGGTTGAGTGATGGAGGTGGAAGTGCGTTGTCTAGTTCCGTTGAGTAGATCCACTGGCCTCCCAGTGTAGTTTCCACTCCATCGCTGCCCAGTCTCGGTCAATTGCTTTTTTGAAGTTGTCAACAGTTTTGGACTGAACTGTTTCTTCACTAAGGGAATTCCACAGTGGAACAGCACGAGTTGAGAAGAAGTTGGAACGTTCTCTCCGTGAGCTTCTTTGTTGCTGGAGCTTCTTGGTGTGGCCCCGGGTGTGGCTAGAGAGCGACTTATTAAAAAGCCCTGGTGTGACACCATTCTCCAGCAGCTTGTGGGTCAGGATTGCATCTCCGCGTTTCCTCCTGTACGTCAGGGTTGGGAGCTTGAGTTTCTTGAGGCGTTCAGGGTACGAGAGGTTCTTACATTTGGTTGGTAGTTTTGTAGCCCTCCGCTGAACGCTCTCAAGGATCTTCTTGTCCACGACATAGTGGGGAACGGCAAGAGAGACTCCGTACTCAAGTTGCGGTCTGACCAGTCCTGTATATAGCTTCCTGATTGTCCTGGGAGATCTACTGGTGATATTACGTTTGATGAGACCAAGGGACCTGTTGCCTTTTGCAGCTAGGTATTTGCTGTGACTATGGAATTTCATTTTGTCATCAACAATGACCCCAAGGTCTCTTTCTTCGGTGACAGTTTCCAAAGTTATGAGCTTCCCAGTACGATCTGTCATTGTATATGTCATTCCTGGGTTCTTAGGGCCAAGATGTAGGACTTTGCACTTTTCAGCATTAAACTCGAGGGACCAGGAAGAGGACCAATTGTTGAGGGTGTGCAGATCTGCCTGCAGAGCTGCGCACTGTTGGTTGTTTGCGACTGGGCCAAACAATTTCGAGTCGTCTGCAAACAGTTTAAGGTCATTTTGCACTGACTGGGCTGAGTCATTGATGAACATGTTGAAGAGGGTAGGTCCCAGTTTAGTTCCTTGCGGAACTCCGCTGAGCACTGGAGTTGGGTTTGACATGATTTGATTCCCCTCCTCATCATACATCATCACCCTCTGTATTCTATCCTTGAGAAACTGGATAATCCATTCCCTTACATCTTGGTGGAGTTGATAGAACTCTAGTTTCCTTTCCAGGTACGAGTGTACTACCTTCTCGAAAGCTTTGGCTTGGTCCAGCAAGAGTACGTCAACTGGAAGGCCTTCCTCAATCATCTTGGTGATTATGTCATATGATTGAATTAGGTTTGTCTCCACAGAGCGACCCTTCCTGAAACCATGTTGTCCATCGTATAACAGGCTGTTAGTTTCCAGATGTGCAACGATTGCATCATTTAAGACGCCTTCCATGACTTTTGATGGGACAGAAGTCAGGCTGATGGGTCTGTAATTCTGTGGTTTATCTTTCTGTCCTTTTTTGAAAACTGGCATGACATTTGCTGTTTTCCAGTCAGAGGGAATAGTTTTGGAAGCTATTGACATCTGGAATATTCTTGTCAGGGGTTCCGCTATTTCAGCTGCGGTCTCCTTCAGCAACCTAGGATGGATGCCATCGGGTCCCTTTGCCTTGGATGGGTCCAAAGTTTTTAGGCGCTTGTAAGTATCACAAGCTGTGAACTGGATCGGTGGCATAGGGTGTTTGATGTGGGTGGTTGGCATATCCGGTGGGGGGCATCCAGGGTCTTTAGAGAAATTTGACGAGAAGCATTGATTGAGGGTATCTGCCATTACCAATGGGTCGGTTATTTTGGTTCCATCGCTGGAGGTAAAATGATGGATCGACCTGCGGCTTGGGTTGTTTGAAGTGACATATCTCCAAAACTTTTTTGGATTGGTTTTTGCCTCTAGTGCTATCGACTCCTCATATCTTATGGTTGCTTTTCTGGTCGCATTTCTCAGTTTGTTCCTGGCCTTTTTATACTGCTCTAGATGGGCTGCACTCTCACAATTTTTATACTTTTTCCAAGATTTCTTTTTCTTATTAATGACTTTTTTTAGCTGTGGTGACATATACGGAAGGGTTCTGGGACGTTCTGAGAAGTAAGTTTTCGTATGCTTCAACTCAAGACTCAGTAGTATGTCCTTGAAAAGCTCCCAGGATGCTTCAGTGTCTTGTTGCAAGGAGTTTTCCCATTCAATCTCTTGTAGGTCCTGGCGTATTTTCTTGTAATCAACAAACGTTCGTTTGATTTTGTTGGTTGGTATCTGATTCAAGATTATTGCACTCAGGATACAAAGATGGTCGCTTGCTCCAAGGGGGGGTAAGTTTGCTGTTGACATAATTTTTTCGGGGTTGTTTGACAGAACGAGATCAAGGAGAGATGGAGTTTGATGATCTCTATGTCTGGTAGGGAACTCAACTGTCTGGACCAGCAGGTTATCAGCAAAGGCTTCAAGAGTTGGATTGGTATAGTTGTTTTGAAGAGTAAAGCCTAAACCATCGACCCACCTGGTGTCCGGCATGTTAAAGTCTCCTGCGATGATGACATTTTTGGGGTTACATATTGTCATTTCATTTATAATATTTGCCACATACTGAAATGATTCTTCGGAGCTGGGGGAGGAAGGGCTACGGTAAATCACGCCAATTCTAAACTTTTCAGACCCTACTGTCAATTCAACCAGGATAGACTCTACCCAAAAATAATTGGCACTTGTGAAAAGGTCAATGTTATTTACCTTCAAGGCTGACTTGATGTATATGGCAACTCCTCTCCTCACATTGGGTCTGTCCAGATTCGAAATGACTGTGTATCCTGGTATCTGAATATGGCTATCCTCCAGTCTATTTTGAGAGTTTTTTGGGCAAATTTCACTTAAGCACACAACGTCTATATCTTCGTGAGCCAGCAACACTTTTAGCTCATTCAGCTTGTTTGGCAAGGAGTCAATGTTTGTTGACAACACTTTCATCACTTGTTTCTGTCTGCTTCTTCTTCTTCCTGAGCCCGCTGGAACTAGCACGTCATCGTTGGATGACGGACTTTCGTCTGCTTCGCTAGATGCTGCGTCAGTTGAATAAGAATCTGGCGAGTTGTATTCCGATTCAACAGAAAGAACGCAGCTAGTGTCAGATTTGGCAGTTTCAAAACTGTATTCCGATGAATGTTCTTGAGCTGATATGGAACTACTATATAATACACTGTTAAATGACACTAAACAACTATTTACATGTCTTTCGTCTGGCTGTGCATCTAGTGCTCCATCGCCCCCAATGCTGGGGGTGGAGCTTGCTGACCGTTTTTTGAAACGACTTTGCCGTTCCGTACTCCGAGGTCAGTCTCACCGTTTGCAATCCGTCTTTTAAGTTCCTCTGTAGCGCTCTTACGTTTAGCTCTGTCCTCTCGGGACTCATCGCTGTGGAACTGTATGTCTGCTTTCAGCTCGACGGATTTTTCAAGATCATTACCTTGGTGGCAATGTCTGTAACACTAAAAAGAATCGGGGGAGGGCGGTCTGGGACTTGCTGGGTGGGTGGGTTGTTTGCACCGAGTCTTTTCAGGTTCAGAATTTTGACGCCGGGGAGACTATAATCTGAGGCTAGGTGCTGGATCACAAAGTTTGTATCATCGTCTGTAGGTGAGACACTGTAAGCGATGAGGTTCAGTTTCCTGTGTTGTCTGTCCCTATCCTGCCTCATCACTTTTAGGACTTGGTCCTCTAGGTCAGTACCAACTTTTCCCTCCGCGACTAATTTAGAAATTCTGCTATCAACATCAGCAACAGAACACTTAGATGCCATGTCTCTTTCAATGTTGGAGATCCGATCACTGAGTGGGTTTACTGCCTCGCTTATTTCTTTTGTGATACTGTCCTTAAATAAGTCGAACGAATCATCAAACTTTTTTGTGATTCGATCTTCAAACTCGGAAAGGAGGGTTTTTACTTGGTTACCAATGTTACTTTGATTGGACGACTGCGGTGCCCTGAGTTTGCACACTGGGCATACCCACTGGCAACCAATTCGCCTTGTCATCTTCGTGAAAAGATTGTACTCAGCTAGGGGCATCTCCAAACACTTTATACATAGCCAATTTTCACAAGAATCACATTCAAGGGCAGATGAGTTAGGGTCTAATGCTACCGCGCACGCTGAGCATTTGTCTTGGCCTTTAATCGGACTGTCTTTCTTCCGCTTAGATGACTGCGATGCCATCTGTGGTTCTTTCTCGAAAAGTCTGTAATTAGTTCGTACTCGTAGGTGGCAGCACTTTTATTCACAACCGCGGTTCTGGAAGTCTAACACTGGTCCATATTACACAGGAAAAGTTCTTTTTTCTGGTTCTACAGTTTTGGTTTAGTATATTTGCCAATTTTGTTCTTTGGTTAGTGTTCTATGTCCGCCACAATTCACTATTATTCACAGAGCAAAAAAACAGCTGGTGTTGCCATATTGCATCACCATCATCACTCCTAATGAAGGCTGATATGTTGAGGACATTTTATTTTGCAAAGAAATCAAAGGAGGAACAACAGGCCCAAATCTGTTTGAGATTGTTGATGATTTTATAAAATAAACTAACATTGACTGGGAAAAATGGGTTCAAACAGCCCAACACCTCAGTAAGGAATCTCACAAAATAATGAAGACTGTCATTAGTGTAATTGACTTTGTCAAAAACATTCCCAAAAAGCGACTTCTTGAACAAATGTCTAATGACATAGGATTGGAACATTCTATACTCTATAGTAGGCATTACTCTATACTCTATTAATCTACAGTATAGGCATTACTCTATAGTAGGTTCTTGTTGGTTGTCACTTGGAAACTGCTTTTGTAAAGTATTCAAGTTGAGGCTCAAAATCTACACCTACGTAAATGAAGTAAAACAAACCAGTGCTGAGAGTTTTATTAATATGAACTTTTTTTCAAAGCTAGCCTTGCTTACTGGTATTCAAATTTCATTTGAAACATCCAGCCTTTGTGAGGATAGATTCCTAGATATAGCAGTTATAAAATCAAAATATAGAGCTAGCTTCAAATTAGAAAAAGAAATACAAAGGGCAATTTCCAAGATTACTCCATGTGATGATTTAATGATGGCAATGATTGTTTCTAAGTTTGATAATTTAATCCAAAATAAGCAACCATATCCTTCTCATTGAACTTTTTGAATTGACTTTCTAAATCTTGTGGATGTAGCCTAGTAGATTTTTTAGTCATATTTAGGAATCTGCATTACCTTAAATCACATTTAAAGCAAGATAAGGTGAACTGCATCCTCCTGTAGAACATCTTGCTGTTGAATTGATGAGGTGACACAATTAGTGGGTGTGATGGGGTGTGGTGTCCCACTGGTACTTCCATTCCATGTTACTCCACTCCAAATCAACTGCATTTTTGAAAGAATTAATCAATTCACCAGTGACAGTCTCATTGGAAAGACTGTTCCAAGTTGAGACAGCCCATACTGAGAAAAATTTTGTCCTCTCTCTGCATCTGGAGTGCTTCCATTGCAGCTCCATTGAGTGGCCTCATGTCATAGTGGCAAGGGAGGGAGTAAAAATGGAGTTAGCCATGTTGTTTTGGTACATTTTCTTGACAAAAATGACAACTCCTCTGTGCTGCCGGTAAACCAATGTGGGTATCTTTAGGCAATGCAGATGTTTGGGGTAGGGAAGCTGTGTGTGTGGGCACAAAGCTTAGTTGCTTTTCTCTGTAGCCTATGCTCTCTAGGGCTGTCACATCTCCCTTACATTGAGGATTTGTAACAGGGCTGCCAAACTCCAAATTTGGTCTTACAAGAGCATTATTTAATTTTCTTATTATCAGAGGATGGTGCAATAATATGGTTCATTTAATTAGTCCCAGTGCTCTGTTGGCCTTAGCAACTTGTTGCATAGTGTGTTCATGGAACTTAAACTTCCTGTCAATAATCACCCATAAGTCTCATTCACTCTCAACAGCCTCAACTTGGATACATGTGCTAGATTTATCCAGCATAAAATATGAAATCTTACTTATCCAGCATAAAATATTAAAAACCAATTTTTATTTTTAAACTGTAATTATTCTTAAGATATTTATAAAATACATGCATTAAACTTTTCTAAGGCATAGGCCTACCTAATTCATTTTTTACTTTTCTCTAATTATCTAATTTGTTTTTATTAATGATAAGTAACATAAGAGTGTTTGTATGTTAAAGGTTTAATTTGGCCTAAACTAGGGTACATATATTGCCAAACCAATTAACAAATCAGACAAAGAACTCTAGAATCTGTTTAGAGATGTATAACTAAATGCACCAGAGGTCTCTATATCCCTTATCCCTCCCAGCTTGAGAAATTGAATTTACAAACACTGGCTTATCACAAAATGGGAAACAATATCTACTGGTTTTATCCTTGAATAAATATGAAACTGACCATGAAACAAAGATTTGTCAGCCAAATAATTCTTTAAGAAAAAAACTTTTCAAGAAGTGAGCCAACACATGGTTGCATACAACCTTGTTGAAAACAACCTTGAAAAGAACAATTTTTTCTAATTGGGTGGTGAGTTTGTGGAACTTGTTAGACCAGGATACTTTTTATGCCAGTACTGGGTCAATCAAATCATTAGTTGACATCAGATGTAACAAGCCTTGGTAAACAGTTTGGGACTCAGCCCACTATCTTCACTGGCCAGTGAATAAAGGATCATTCTATCACCAACATTTCTAGTTTAGAGTCAGCTTATATTCAGTATTTGGCATAGGCCTACCTAAAAATACTGTCATTTTTACTGACAGTAAGCCTGACATAACTGAGAGCAAAGGAAGTGCAAATTCTGAATTTTTACAAAACACTACCTAACAGTGCAGTTCTAGCTGAGGCACCTCCCAGAACTTAAACTGGAATCTAAGCACAGTTGTGATTTTTGTTCTGTTTGTGATTTTCTGGAGCTTAGGCTATATTCAGGGTTGTAGCTCCAGCATTTTACTGAGGGGAGGAGGGCAAAAAGAGTCCATATCTGGAGAGTTAAGGGATGTTGACTATATAATAATTTTAATCCATATTATTGGGAAGGGGGAACTGCCCCTCCCCACCCCCCAATGATGCCCCTGCTTATATTCCTAGTACCTTTCAAACCTTTGAAGTATGGAGTGGAGCAATAAATTATAAAGGACTTCTACAAAATGTTTCTGAGTCTCATTTATCTTTAAACTCACAAATGCGGGTACTCCTGCAACAAGGGCATCAAAGACATACAATTTCAATAGAAACCAAAAAGCACATTCCCTAAATTTTAAAATGTGGCGCGACTTTTGTTAAACAGCGTTTAACAAAACGACCATCAAACGACCTATAAAATCTTTATCAATTTTCGGTAGAATATTTTTATTGTTAATGGCCATCTAAAAATAATACACTTATAAGAATAAAGTTTACATTTTTACGGACCTTAATGCTTAGAGAGCATTCAAAATAGTCTATGATTCTGGATATTGGACTTCAGTCTTCGCTAAAGCATTTCATAAATAGATTTCTGCACATTTTCAACTGACATAGTTTTTCTTATTGCTTAATGATAGGATTTTTCTGATTTTGCAGCCTTTTTGTTTGCAATTTTCTCAACTTGAAATAGTTATAGATTCCTCAGAGGTAGTTTAATTATAATATTTTGTGTCTATATTTGCTTTAGTGAGCATACAAGATGAATTCTATAAACAAACTAGAATATAAAAACAGAGTAAGCTACGATCGAGGTTTGGGAGTAATAAGACCGAGAGATGATAGAAGCTCTTCGACACATTTATCCACCATTTTCACAGTTGGTTATCTGGAAAATGAAAGGCTGAGCGAGGGTCCTTAATAAGATGCTAGACTGTCCAGAAGTATTAAAATATGACTTGGAAACATATAAATTACAACGTTTCTTATATTTTTTTTCATATATTTTTTTTTTATATTTTGTTGCATATATTTTTCCGCAATTTCTCACAAAGTAGCAAAATGGTAGTTTAGAGGAAAATTTGGTCCTTAAATGAAATATTTTAAAAAAATGGGATACCCAAAACAGTATAATTCTATTTTTCACATTCCATACTTTTCCTTGTTTGGAATGCTGAAACGCTCAGGACTGATAAGTTTAAACCTAGAAATGTGTAATTCAATTTCTTCTTCCTACATATATTCTTTTATAAGAAAGTGGTCCAAATACACGGAGATGTAAAGGAGGAAAGAGCTTTCATTTTTTAAATGAAAAATTAAAAAAAAGGAATCGTTCAAATACGGGGGAGTTTTCTTTTGTTTCTTTTAAATTGAATATGAGTTTGAATATGAATTTGAAAGTACTCAAAAAAATATTTCCAGTATCTTTACAAAAACGATTTTTATTGTTAGCAACGTGTTTTGTTTGTCACAACAAAATAAAAAATAATATTGCGAGGCTATTCAAGACTTAACTACCCTTAGGTTTACTACCCTCCCTCTTTAAAGTACTCGAATGTAATTTGCGTTTTATTGAAAACGATAAATATTTTTGAAAAATGGGGGTTTTGTATGTCAAAAATAATCAATAACAACAAAAACAAAAAGAAAATCATGATAGTAATTAGAAATACTGAAAGAGTTATTTTCGGCATTTTTAAACACTACGGTGATTATCTTTTGTTGTTGTTGGTGATGTTTTGGAAAGTAAAACCATATTTTTCAAAATACATATCAATTGACTTTTTAATGCTTAATAGTACTAAGTCCTTGATGTTCTAAGAATGTCTAATTTGTTAATATTATAACTACAAAAGAGGGGATGTTTAAATTATCATTTACAGGAGACACTTTACCCTTAGAAGGTTTAGTGGCGATAGTTGGGATGCAGGAGGAGGGTATGTAGCTATGTCGGCAACAGACAGCTTGGTGCAGCAGTAAGTTGTCAGTAGTAGAAGTAGTAGTATTAGTAGTTCAAGTTAGAAATAACTATTCAATGTTCTTTCTGTTCATTTGGGTTTGGTTTATTCGTTGATAGTAATCATTATTCATTTTACGCTTAAATTTATTAAATAATTTTATTTCTGCTCATCTATGATTTTATCATGGCTCCTTACGTCTTAAAAAACTATCAAAAAGGTTACTGATATATTGACATATTTATAAAGTTTTTTTCAGCTTGTCTGCTAAAGAATAGAGGTTTGAATTTAAAGAATAAAGGTTTTAAATTGCCACTTAAGTTTTCTGTAAAAGTTGAAATTTGTTGAAATTTTTTGAATAACAATACTTTTGTCCAGTGAATTTTACCATTAATTTTACTATGTGACTTTGGGGATTATTAATCAAATGGATACAAACATACACAATTTTAGCTCTTCTAATAGACTGGTGCCATCTATTATAAGAGCCTTATTTTGTTATCTTTTCTTGTAATTGTTTAGTTCTGTATCGTTTTTTTTTTTTTTTTTTTTTTTTTTTTTTTTTTTTTTTTTTTTTTTTTTTTTTTTTTTTTTTTTTTACTTACACAAAATAGGACTTCAAGATTCAATCGAGCCAGACTCATTTTCCCAATTTTGTGTCTTAGTTTAGATTTCGTTGATTCTGAGATTTTCTTTGACCTGTCTACATGGCTAAAAAAATTTAAACATATCAGTGTAAAAAAAAAGACCAAGCTCTTCATGCTAAGAATGGATAGTACCACATTTCTCTTCCAAAACTCATTGCCCTCGTTAAGCTCCCTCACACCATTTTGTATACCATGAAAGTTCCACAAAGATTAGAGAGAACTAAGGTTTAGCCTATTTTAGGGTTTCAAGTACAGATACAACCCACTTTTGCAAGATATTCCTTTCCTCTTGGGTTCGTCAAGCCCATAATACATGTCCGGTAACTTACTATCCCTCGGAGACCAAAACAAAATGGCCTACTTTATGTTTCACACATGAGCACAACATTTGCTTCCAAAGCTTATTTCTGAATTGAGGTCCCCATATCTCTGTCTCTCTGTCCTTTAAGTCTAACCCAATGTAGCAAAACTAAATTTTTTGAGTCATTTTTAGGTGTCAAGTGTAGATATAGTCAATCTTCAAAATGTGTTTTTTTTTTTCGCCAATATCTCCCTGGCCCAATGAAAAATCACAGCCGCAGTGACAAAATCAGAGAAAAATTAGAGACAAAAGAATTGGTACTTTTTTCGGGCATCAGAAATTGATGATGCCAAATTAAAATTTAAATACACTAGACGAGTTATAAGGTAAATCGGAAACACACTATTTTGCACCTAATGTCATCTCCTTGTAAATGCAAAATATGAAGTCCCTTTTCATCCCCTACTTCCCAACATTCCAAAAATTTTAGCTCAATCCTTTTCTTTCCTTCCTGAAATGTTTCAGATTCATCTCTTTGATATACTGGATGAATAGTTTATTTTGTTTCACCTCTGAGTTTCCCCCAAAGTCAAGCTTCGAGATCCACTTGGCCTCCTAACAACCCCTGAAGATTACAACTCTATCCCATATGGTGTTGATGAGATAATATAGTTACGCTATTTAGATAACATGGGTACGCAAGGTTTCTTTCGGTCTACATTGCTGCTTCACAGGAGTAGATTCTAGTCCAACAGGGACTCCCAGTTCTAAAAACCACAAAGGATTGGTGACTAAATTTGTAGACCCTAACCCTCTAGCCCCTGTTCCCTAGTAAAATTCAAGGTCCACTTCCCCCTCACCAAAACTCCCTGAAAGCTTCATCTTGATACCCTAAGCTCTTCCCTGGATATTCCAGAACTATGTTTTGATCACTTTGCAACACATAGCGTCTTTTGATTGCTCACCATTTAATCGTGACTAGACTGCAGGTCCCATAGATGTTTATAGTGCATTCAGGTAGATCGAAGAAAAAACAAAGCTAGACCCCGTCTTCTCTATCCCCAGGTTAAGAATTGAGGTTCACTCCCCCCTACAATGTTCACTGAAAGTCTCAACTTGATACCCCAAGCTATTCCAAAGACACAGTATTTTTATAAACCTGTGCCACATTTTGTCGTTCGATTTACCCCACTACTAAGACTTGAATATGTTTTAATTTCAAAAAGGGATTTGTTTTACAAAAAAACTCAGATGAATCGTACACATAACACTTTGATAATAATGTCCTAGCGAACGAACCATATGAGCTCCTAACTTATACGGATTGGAATTTTTTTGTATACTAAGTTTTATTTTGGGCGAATTGCATGCAATTTTTTGTTTCAAACTGGTCAGTGATAAAAAGATTTTTGGCTTGTTTGTGTGCCTTCTACCCCTTCTCCCTCATAGGACAGAATATCTGATCTTTTTGAAGTAAAGACCGATACCAGAAAGTTTTGACCCAATCAATCACTCAACATCAAACGAGCTCCCTTTTCCCATTACAAAAACCTATTTGTAAACAATATAATTTCCGATTTCTGGTTAAATGAGCCCCTTCCAAAGTTTTAACGACCATTCCTTTCATGCGAAGTAGCTGAGATAAAAAATAAAAAAATAAATACTAGATTCCAGGTATATTGCTTTTTACTTAGGCAGGTCTATAGCGCTGTCTCTGACTAGTATCTTGCTATAATAACCATTCTTTCTAATTTACTAATCGTTTTTGGTAAATTGGTCTGATAAGATCTTCTCCCCTTAATCTTGTACCATTATACTCAGATTGTATTTTTTTTGTTAAGATCTTAAAACTCACTGATCTCTGTCAAAAATGAACTTCATGTTGATTAATGGCTAAAGCTTACCAGCTTGAAAATAATAGAAAGTACTTATTTTATAGTTCCAATTTTTTCTTGCCTTTTTCGGTTTTACCTCCTTAGCCCCTTTTTTAGTGGATCAATCTTCCAAGATCTGACTTCTCTGATATCATATTATTCTGCTAATATTTGCCTTTTTGCTTAATTAAGTTGTTAATTCCTTACAGCTAACTGATCTCGTTCAAAAGTAGTTTAGTTTTTTTTTGTCTACTCATTACAACATTGAACAAACTGGATATTTTAGAGGTATCAGGTTTGTGATGCCCCCCCCTCCCCTTTGAATTTTTTTTTTCACTTGGAAAAAAGCAACGAAATGTAAATAAATAAAATTTCGTGCGTTTTTTGTGCGGACTTTGATGATATTCTAGATAAAATTCTTAGACCATTGATCAGATCATAATGAACTTAGAGTTGCTGAAAATTGGTATGAGAATTAAAATCTTCAACATCTTTGTTAAAAGATTTCAGATTTTAGCGGGTTGCCTAGCTAAGAAACTTTGCCTATGTGAATCGTGAGGAAAAGACCCCTACACCACGTCAATTTATCGGCAATGCGTTGGGGTGCCACCGGTACCATCAGTTCGGCGGCTTCCTGCAGTTATATCTATATTTAACCTTATTTGATTTTTTTGTAAGCTAGCGCGCTAAGTAACTTTGTAAAATTCTGTCAGTTTTTGGTCGAACTCGAAACACCTGCAAATCGGGTTCTTTGATACGCTGAATCAAATGATATAGTTTTAATTGAGATTCCTTGTAATTTTACGGGTGCTTCCACCCTTTCTCAAAAATCGGGTCAATTTTTCGAGGGCCTGTAGATTTTGATAGGAAACTGTAAACTTAATGACTCTTATATGTTTGGAATCAGCATTGATGTATTTATTGATATAGAAATTCCATGTTTTATGAGTTTTACTTAGTATTGAACTGAATCGCTTTGTATTTGCAGTTTGTTATTGTGAACTGTTTGATTGAAAAAACTACAACGGTCTCTCTTGTTCCCTTTCATGGCACATTAACATCAAGTGTTCTATAATTTCTGACGCACCACACTCAGGACACTCCTCACTCTGTCCCAAAAATATTGCTTTGTAAGAACCAACTCCAGCATGGTGTGATCGGAGTCGAAACAGTTTCTTTGCTTCATATCTGGTGAGATCTTTATACACCTTCAATTCTATATTTCTGTGTTTTTTCGTTGTCACAAAACTATTTCCAGTCAAATCTCTATTCATTTTAAAACCCTGATGATCAAATGTCAGAACTTCGTAAGGAGTTTCAATGTCGGTTACAAGTATTCTTGACTCAACTGCGGATTTAGCCTTCAAATCTACTATTTCATTTCGAGTGATCCCAATGTGGGCGGGAATCCACTGAATAACTACTTTCTTCTTGTTTAATATATCTTGTATTTTAATACAACATATAAGGACATCTCTTTTTAGTTTTGCCATAACATTAGCATTTACAACTGCTTGAATTGCACTTTTTGAATCAGAGCAAATTATCACATTGTCCTCTTCAAAATATTCCTCAATAAACCCCAGCGCCCTCTTAATGGCGTAAACTTCTGCCAGAAATACGCTGCTCTCTGAAGTAATTTAAATTTTTTGGACAGATTTTTGAAAGGGGATCAAAATGCTGCTCCTATGCGCTTCATTTCATCTACTTTCGATCTATCAGTGAATAATGGAAAGTATCCCTTGTTTTGTCCATCATCATGCAGAATGCCAAGTCTGCTGGAGTATCTTTTTCCATATTGAATTCTAATTTTGAAATAATCCTGTTTTCCTCCCATAGTGGAGGGACACCTATTTCACCGACTCTTAAAATTTTGGAAAATATCAATTCCATAATTTCTATAAGTTTCTATCGCTGCTTCAAGACATTTGGATTGATTTCATGCTATGTCGGTATATATGTCGGTAGTTGCTTGGCGACCAGGTTTGATGATTTTTGACTTAGCTGGGTGGTTATTTTCGTAAGTCCAAATTCTCTGTTCATATCTTAAAAATTTGATCTTTCTTTGTGTTTCTAGGTCTGCTAGACCACTTTCTGATAGAAGGAAACTAACATGTGCTGTTTTTCTTACTCCAAATTGTTGCGCAAAACTCCATTTTAGGTTATGCGTATTTGATATAACACTGGATCAAAAGTTCTACTTGTAATCCTCTAGCCATATAGGCCAAACTCTTTATAACATTGAGTCTTTTCATTCATATTGATTTAAGAGACATCACATTGGGTTTCCAGGTAAGTTTATCGTCAACCACTACACCTAGTATTTTTACTTTGCTAACATATTCAACTGAGCGGTCACTTAAATACAGTTCTGGAAGGGCTCCAACTCTTTTCCTAGTGACGACAATTGCCTTCGTTGCAGAAAACTTTAAGTCTGCTTCTTTGGACTATTTTTCTAACTTTGCAATGACTTGGGTTATTAGGGTCTTTATTTGGTAGGTGTGCAACCTAATGACGCACCCTAATGGTGAGTCTTATTTACAATTTTGGTTTAATTTAAAAAGAGGATATGTGAAGCTCATGATAAATTACTCTTTTCAAAACTATAAATTTTAAGCAAAATATTATTATTAATAATTGTTTATTGATTTGACGTATCTCAACTATTACCAGTAAATACGTATTAGCAGAATCCAATCGCCCAAGAATAATCAAAACAGAAGTTTGTAAACAAAACTAAACCACTTAGGAATAATATCAAAGGATTAGACTAAATATGGTATGATATTATTTGATTGTGTAATATTTGAAGAAAAATTTTGCTTAGTGGCTTTTTTCTATAGACAATCATTAAAGGTAAATTATAGGCTAGCCTAGGAAGAAAATCAGATAGGCCTATGAAAAAAATTAATCTAGCCTATCAGTAGATTCTGTGTTCTCCTCTTTCAAAATATGATAATTAATGTTGATGCCATTGCATACCAGCCTCCCCCTGATTAAGTAATGTATAACCCTAGGCTATGTGCAAAATGTGGCTGGTTTTATGTGTTTGTCATTATCTTTTATGCTTGCTTTACATTAACCATCAGTTTACAATGTCAGTTAAAGGTTATAACAAGGACTAAATTTTAAGGAGACTCCAAAAATGCTTGTGGTGGTAAGCCACCACAAGCATTTATTTCATTCCTAAATGCAAATTGCCTTACCTTACCCTCTCCTGATTGACTATAAAAAAACAACTGGATAAGGTTTATATTTAAGGTAAGGTATTAACAGATTGTTAAGGTAGCTAAGAAATAAACTTACTTCTATAGTCAGAAGAATTGCATCCTGAATCTAAATCTAACATGCATTTGCATCCTAACTGAATTTTCCCCTACTCCTATATGTACCAATTAAGAGTAGCCTATGGTAAAATTCTAGTTTAGTGGCTTCTTGCTATCTTGAAAAGGGGTTAGATTAGGAAAATGAAACTTTTGGGGATAGGTCTACAGGCTAAAGTAGGCCTATATCCCAGCAAGGTATTCTAAAGTACCCACCTCTACTCCTTCTCCCTCTTGAAGGTCCTGAAATTCACCTATATTTATTGAAATTTTGACAAGACAACATTTTACCTTAATTTTCAGTTAGCCTACCAGGTACTAGATACTAAGTATATAATTTTCAGATACTAGTTGCTTTTTCTCTGCCTTTAGTTCTGAAAATGCAATTCCTGTTATATGAGTAGAATTCTGAGCCATCAATTTTTTTTTCAAAATTTAGGAAACAGCATATAGCAAAATTCTTATGATTACATATTGTTTCTTTGTCATTTGTTAGAGAAGCACATCCATCTCTGGTTGATCCTCCTCCTCCATGGGGCAAACTAAAAATGTGTGAAGTGGGCTTGCTTACAGGTAACATTAACTATAGAGCAAAGCATATTAGTCCATGAGCCCTACAGGTAGCAGGGTGAAGTCTGTATTCTATATTCATTCAACTAAGAGTAATAAAACTAAAAAAAAACAAAAAAAACAAGGATTATTTAATAAATATAGAATACAGACCTCACCCTGAATAAGCCCAATCAGACATCAGAATAGGAACAAGCCCAACCAGAAATCTTGGAAAATGTGAAAATTGAGGCATCTATATCCTATGAAAAGGTGATCAGATCTTAATGAAACTTGGTATATAGAAAGATCTTATGTCTCAGATGCTCCATTTTCAATTCAAATCAGATCCGTGGACATAAGGGGTTGGAAAGGGGAAACAGAAATCTTGGAAACTAGCAATCTTGGAAAATGCTTACAGTGGAGAGATTGGGATGAAATTTTGTGGGAAGAATAAGCACAAGTCCTAGATACACAATTGGCATAACCAGACTGGATTCACTCTCTTTGGGGCAGCTGGGGGTTGTTAATTTGGAAAATTTAGAAAAATTGAGGTATTTTTAACTTATGAACAGGTGACCAGACCTTAATGAAATTTGATATTTAGAAGAAACTCTTGTCTCAGAGCACTTGTTTCAAATCCCAACCAGATCTGTTGACATCAGGGGGATTTAGAGGAGGAAATCAGAAATCTTGGAAAACACTTTGTGGAGAGATAGGGTTGAAACTTGGTGGGTAGAATAAGCAACTGTTGTAGATACCTGATTGACGTAAATGGACTGGATCTGCTGTCTTTGGGGGAGTTGGGGATGGGGTTCACTGCTTTGGCAAGTTTGGTGCTTCTGGACATGCTAGGATGATGAAAATTGGTAGGCATGTCAGGGACCTGCACAAATTGATTTGATAAAGTCTTTTTCTCTGATTCAACCATCTGGGGGGGGGGGGGCTGAAGGGAGAGGACAAATTAGAAAATTGAGTTTTTTTAACTTATGAGTGGGTGATTGGATCTAAATGAATTTTGATGATTAGAAGCACCTCATGACTCAGAGCTCTTATTTTAAATCCTGACTAGCATTGAGCTTCTGATTTTCCTTTTAAATCAATCTATTGCTTCTTAGAATTTTGCTAAAGCCCATACAATATGAGCTCTTGGTTCTTTTGAACTTGTCACAAGTGCCATATTAGCTCTTAGCTCTTGTCCATGGTTGCTTTAGCTAGTCACATTCAACTCCAGATTTCACCTTACCTTGATCACTTTAATCCATCTGAGAGCTTTAAGGTCCTCCATACCTGTAGTGCTCTTGAGTTGATAACTGCCAGTTTAACCTCCACTGCTTCTTCTTCCACTTTGAATGTATTTAAGACAGCACTTTATGAAAGAAAGCTTAAATTTGGTGACAACACTGTATGATTACAGGATGAGAGTCATATGATGGCTCCCAACAATCAGTTCAGTGGCTGAGAGAGTTTTGGAAATTATCATTAGGAATTCAAACTCCATGATCATGTACAAACAGCAGTAGCCAAGGTTTTTGGAATGCTTTGGCCAAATAATTGTTATTAACAGCAAAAAATGTTCAGGCAATAATTTTTATTTTATGACTCATAGAAGGATAGAAACTGGTACTTTGCTGCTTGGCGATCTCTTTTGTTTCTTAAAAATGAGATGAGACCTCTAAATTTCTCTTTGAGATGGTTCTATCCCAGTAATCTTTGACCACTGGCTTTATACAACTACCCTTGAAAGAGAATGCATCCATGAACATCCTTCTTAAAAAGACCAAATTTTGTATTTCAGCTTAAAACCTCTGGTCCAGGGTTGAAGGTTAGTTTGAATTTCATGATATTATTTTTCTAGGGTTGTTCTCCATTTTGGGATGTTTTTCCCATTTTTCTGCATTAAGTTTTCATCATGCTAATGAATTTTTATTGGCAAATTTGAATTTGATGAAATTTGTATATTTGGAATCAGCATAAAAAGTAATTTTCTCAAAACTGTTTTTCATCACAAATTAGAAGAAATTAGTAGTGTACCCTGAAGAGGTGTGGCTGTTTTGTTATTTAAATATGACATTTTAGATTTAATTTTCTGTTTAAATAAGCCCTCTTTTGCTACTCTATGACTATGTGGTGGCTACGATCACGCCCAGGGAAAATCAAATAAAAAATATAATAAACAAGTATTCCCAACTATCCCCCTCAAGAAAAATGCGTAATTTTATTTCTATGTAAATACAGACTTGAAACCTTTGCTCGAGGATTCTCAGACATGCTAAATGTGATGGTGACAATTCTCATCATTACATCACATCCCTTCCAAGGGTTGCTATCCTTCTTTTTTTAATTTTGCACTTTTTCTTATACTAATAAAGTTTGAATGGTAGTTTTAAACTTATTGATTTGTATTGGGAATCAACATTTGCTTTTCTAGAGTGCAATTATTACTGGAAGGGATTGCTCTTTACTTACAGTTTTTTGCCATGAAGTTCTTGATTAGTATTGTCATAGCCAGGAGCACAAATTCTTTTGAGTTTTATAGGTTCCTCTCAATGGCTTGCATTGAATTTTTCTTCAAATCTGGAAACTAGCAGCTTTTCTTTCTTGTGAGTTTTGGATTGATTTAGAAAGCAGTCTCCAATACAAAGTCTCCTTTTTCGGAACAATTTGTCTTTCTATCTTGCTCTGTTATTTTCTACAAATCTTGTAAGTGTTCAAAAGCTTGTTTGTATTGATTATGGAAAAGAATTCAGTTTTTCTATAAAAAAGAAAGTGTGTTTTTTTTTCTTTGGAAGAACTGCATGGGAATATTCTTGAAACTGAAAAAAACTCCTTCAAACTGATTAGCTAATTCTCTTGGAATTGCTGAAGAAACTGAAATGTAGAGAAAGGAAAATGAAATGCAATGAAAGGAAAATGAAATGTAAAAGATAATGGATATCAAGACAGTTCAGAAAATATTCATGGTGTAATTTCTTGGCTTAGCTTTGCACATCATAAAGGAAAACAAAGACGAATCATCCTATTTGTGCAATTCGTCTCCAAGCATACAACTGGAACATCTCTTCTGAAAGGCAATTTTTTTACATTGTTTAAATTACATTAAAGGTTTCTGGATGCAGAGATCTTCTAGCTTTGGAAACCTGTATATAAGATTGGTTTCTACTTCGTTTGTATGTAAATTTGACTTAATTGGCTTCTTTGCTTATTTACCCTGTATGATATTAAAAAAAAAAATCAACTACAGATGGTAATTTAAGCATATACAAGGGACATATTGCTGGGGCGTGGGTAGTTGCAAATACGTGCTTTTGATTGGCTGATTCATTTAATTTTTTGAAAGTGTCAAAAATAGCGTAGTAAATTATTCTGAAAATACCGTTTAAAAATGATTCTTTATCCTTAAACCTAATCCATCAAAAAATTACCACCCATTTATGTAATGAAATATGAATTATAAGTTTTTTTTGTATTCTCTCCAGTGATTTAATAGAATTGTAGAATTTTGTTTTGATCTATCTTGGATTTCAGTTTAAATCTGAAATTTCAACTATCAAGCAATAAATATCAAATTTTTTGTCGATTTTTTTATTTGGTCTATGAAATCTAATAGATACGAGTTTGTTTCAAAATTTTGTTTAAAATTCCAAAGACAGGTTTTATTTGCAATATTTTATTTTCTTTTCAACAAGAAAACTACAGTTCGCGCTGCAACGATTGATTAGAAATATTAATCCTAGGATTATAATTTCAACTTTACATAGGTATTGTCATATATCAAATTGGAGATAACTAGCCTATTATAGTTGGAATTTTTACTGTTAAACCACATTTCATATTTCCTTATTGAATTTTCCATAGGTTTATTTTTGTTTAAAATTGAACATACAAGTGTAGTCCTCAGTATTTTACTTTCTGTTCAAAAATATGCTTTAAAATTGAACAGACAAGTGCAGTCCTCAGTATTTCACTATCTGTTCAAAAATATACTACAGTACTCACTGCAACAACTTCTACCTTTACTAACAACTCCCTGGAGCCCTAAGCTGCTTGAGACTAATGCAGCTGCATATGACCCTTCTCCACCCAAATGTATTCAAAGCTTCACCTTTTACCCCATCCCACGAAGTCCCAATTTCTTTAAATCCTTCATTATGACCTCTTTCCACCTTTTCGGGGACGACCTACTATTCCTTTGGCCTCAGATGAATGGCTAAAAAGTAGAGTCTGTCATTTTTTTTCTGTAAAACGTTTACTGGTCATTACGATCTTTCTTTCACCATAGGTATAGAAAGGGAAATCAAACCATATTTTTTGTAAATCTTGTTTTTGACGTATGGCAGTCAAACGGGTATCTGAAGCAACACTTACACAATTCCTCTTGAATACAATTAACAAATTTTGCTCTAACTTTCAAAGAGCACACGTTTCAGGACCATATTTGAGCACTGTTATTACCGTTGCTTTTAATATTTTAATTTGATTTGTACACATGTCTTCCTATTCATCCAAACTTTTTTCAACTGCAAAAAAAAAAAAAAAAAAAACACCCTGAGCCGTGGCTATTCTACTTTTTATGCCTTCGCTGCATCCAGCATCTTTGTTCATAATCCTATCCATGGGAGTGAAGTTATTCACTTTATCGTTCCTTTAGTCAGCCAACTTTATGTCTACATCCTATTCCCAGTCAAAGTGACTCAGTCATCTTAAAATTTTCAAACCTATTCCTGCACCTTTAACCCCAAAACTACTACTACCACTGCTACTAACAACTCACCGCAACCCCAAGCCGCCTGAGGCCAACACAGCCGCACATGCTCCTCCTCCATCCCAATCTATTCAAGCCTCCCTCTTTACACCCTCCCAGGAAGTTCCCATTTCCTTTAAATCTTTCTTTATGACATCCTCCCATCCCAGACAAGGATGACCTGCTTTTCATCTAGCCCTAGATGGTTGGCCAAAAAGGACAATCCTCGACAATCTGTCATCCTTCATCGGCAGATAGTGCCCTAGCCATCTCAACCTTTCTTACTTTATAGTCATAGAAAGCGAGATTGAACTGCATTTTCGTACAGACTGTTGTTTGAAATACAATCAACTCCCAAAACCTTCAAAGCTCATTATTCTTCTCAACATTTTTATCCTAAACACTTCAATCATCATTATAATCTGTAACTATGACTGGGAAGAGTTTTACCTTCCCACTTGATTTCGTGCTGTCCCATACCCTTTGCCATTTTCCTTTAGGCAAAATCCATCAAAATAATTCATATAAAAGTGGATAGGACATATCCCCGCTCAACTTTACAGGGATAGGACCTTCACTAAAGCTTTTTGATCGTCTGAGTCAAATGTCTCTTCATTATATTTGAAACTAAGGACTAAAGGGGTCTAATGATTCAGACACTTCCCATCTATCAATTTTTGAAATTCTTATCGACGCTTTCTCTTTCTTCCTAAAACTACACCGTTCTTCTCTTAAATTTGTATCTACAGTGTTTGTTAGTCTAAAAATCGTTTGACCTTTCTTATAAAGAGTTATTAAATTTTTCTCAAATCACAACTTGCTTACTCTTTTGAGAAATTATATTCATAATCTTTAGTAATTTTTCTCAAAATTTTCAGCCACCATATTTCAATAAATCATTTACCATACTATCAGTACTTGAGACCTTATTGTTGTTTAATGCGTTTGATACTTTCTTTAACTCCCCCTGGTAAAATAAACCGTACTTTTCTTACAAATCGTCGATTTTTTTTCAATGTTTCCTTTATCAATTCTTACAACTTTATCACGGTTCTTCCTATCTCTGTTTAACATTTTCCTTATCACTAATTGAGTGCCCGCTCCTATCTTTAATTGGGATAAGTCTATGCTAACTATTTCCTCTCAGTTTTTTAATATTACAATACACTTTCTTTCTATTATTTCGTCTGGGTGCATCTCAGATCCTTGTCAATTCTGTCTACGGCTCCAATTTTAAACCTCCTTAATTCCTGAACCTTGGGTTATACCCAACATAACTCAACAAATTCTACTCTCTAGATTATCTCATTGCAGTATAAGAGGGAATTCCAGTACTTGGTCAAATTTCCCATTTGTCTGGAAGGGTTATCATCATGCATCCTTTTTTTCGGCTCATCAACTGTATTTGAGTTTGGTGTTCCGCGAGGCTCAGTTCTAGGGTCAATTCTTTTCTTAATTTATGTTAAAGATCTTATTTTTGTTGTTAAGAACCAAAATCCAAAAGTTTGTTGTTGTCTATATTACCCTGGTTCTTTCTATACCTGTAAATCTCCATCAATAGATGAGGACACTCAAGTTGCCCTAACTGATGAAAATACCCTTTGCATTGCTGTCAGAGCAGAACCATCAATCCGCATCTAATTACCTGTTTTGCTTTAGAGAGTAATCGTATGGTTTCAACCTAATTGCCTGACTCTAAATGTTGCTAAGTCAAGCTTCCTGATTGTCTTGTGAATTTGTCAGACTTGCCCTCAATTTTGGAAAAAGAGTTCTCTCAGTAAACCTAGTGATCGGTATCTGTGGATCCCAAGTATATTCTTGATCAAAATATGTCCTATAGGCATTATAATAGTCTAATTAAAACGAAGGTATCTAGGGATCTTGGAATTGGTAGAAAGCTCAAGCACATTTTTTCCTGAATCGATTCAAAAAATTTAGTTCCATTGTTTATTTCAGTTTTACGCCTCTTATCGCCCTATTATATGGATATTAACTTTTCCTTTCATTTGGCACAGATTTCTAAGGTATATGAAAAAGTGAGGAACCGTATCATATAAATAAATAGTTTTCTTTATAAGCTGTTTCTTGATTTAGAATCGCTATATATTTTCTTTCATGTGCATCTTTTGCTTTTCTTGGGTTACACGGTGATGTTTTTTCGACCCTCAGAACTGGTTCATCTCTTGTCTCTGTTTCATGCATTTTGTTTCTAGTCTTATAAATCACTACTGCATTTCAGGATAATTTTGCTTAATTTATTTACTTTTTTTAATACCGTTGCATGGCTGGTGTCCCTGGGCCAAGTTGGAACTGTTTGCTCTTATTGCTTATTGAACCTGGCGCTTTGCTCCCGCTTGATTTTCAGCTGGTTGTCAATAGAGGGTGGCTGTTCGTCATTTTCTTTTTCGTTGTGTATTTTATTTTAATTTTTTTACTTTGTTGTTCTTCTTTCTCCCTGCGTTTCTCGTCATAGAGCCATGCAAGGGTTAAATGATGATGTGTATGCCTTTTTATTTTTATCTATTACTGATACTTTATTATATCTGAAAAAAAATTTCTATCTAATATATCTTTTTATCTATCTATCTATCTAGTGCAAATTGCACAATATAAGTCACAATCAGAATAACCTATCAAATATAATTTCCCACTCCATTTTCCTGGGGCTGCTGCAAAGACCTTACATTTATAGACTCTAAATATTGAGAAATCTGAGATGATTTGTTTCCCGTGGGTAGTATGTATGGAGATCGTTTCCATTGATGGAATCTAAGATCTTTATTAGAAGGTCAGCAGAGAAAACTTTAAAGAGGATGGAAAAACTCAGGAATGTCCATGTGTCTTTGGTATTTGGTGTCGATATTATTCGAGGATTCTTGTTTCCCTCCTTTAAAAAACTAAATGTTGTTACTTTCCAGTTTTGCTTCAAAGTTTTGCTTTTTTTTTGCTTTCCTTGATCCGCGTCAATAGGAAATAGTGACATCTCTAGAATATAATTACTGGACTCAATCGAATCTAAATGTCGAAATAATTATATTGAGAAATCGGAAATGATCTGTATTTCTCGTGGGTAAAATTTATAGGGATCGTTTTTTATTGACGGAATGTAAGATCTCTATTAGAAGGCCAAAAGAAAAAAAAACTTTAAAAAGAGTGGAATGTCTCAGAGGTGTTCACAATTAGAGCATCACCCCATGAATATTCGTTAATATATGGTATGAAGATCAGAAGAAAATATGCGAAGAGATTGCTTAAAATAGCATTACTTTGTGTCTATACCAGTGGGGCTGACAATATTTTGGTGGGCCATGGGCAGGACGTGCACCCTTTGGCTGACTATACTTGAGAGCCTGAATTTTGAAGAAAAATTTATTTGAATGACATCACATTCAAATGTTTTTAAAGAGCAAAAAAGATGCATGATGTTATATCCAGACGATATTTTTCATTAGCATAAAATATGCCTAGAGGACAACCTGAAAAAACTTACCAAGTTAACGGCTTCTAAGCTTCCTTTAAGTGAATGCACATAAAATTTGAATAACAAAATTTAAATAGCATGGCGGGTGCATCAGGATTTTAGAAATGCCTAGGTGTAGCATGGCCCAAAATTGACTAAGGACCGCTGGTCTAGCGAAACTAGGAAGCCAAGTCGTCGATTATCAAGCTCAGAAAAAGGTGCAGAACTTCATTTTGGCGCTCTTGCAAAATTTCGCTCCATGTTGTAATTCAAGTTCTTCATTATGCTTTTTTTTTTAGTTATCGTCCAAAATAGATTTGTGTATATAGCCTACATTCCTAGTAGTGAGGGGGCGGGGCAATACTCCTGAGGGAATAGCCTGAGACTCTAAAGAATATACCCTAAACCTCATTGGATATACCATAAACCGTATTAGCACATGATCTACATATTCAGGCCATGACAATTATACGAATAACTTTTTTATTTGGGTTGAGTGTAGCTAGTATTATGACACGCGCTTGGGTAAAGTAAATCAAACGCATTTATAATACGAACCAAATTTTAATGAATCAAAAAGCGAAAAATCTGCTAGCCCTTGTTTCTTATGACTTGCGCTTTGGTAAAGTAATCCATCAAACTTGGTCTCCCCAATGAATCAATTGCTATGAAATTTTTTAAAAGGGAACTTATGGTCATGTATGTCCTATCTACAAGGGACCCCATTACCCCTCCCCCAACATTTTGCCCCTCTTTTTTGGACTTAGAATTTTTTGAGACTTCTTTCAAATGATTTTTTTTGGGAAGGGTGCCATATGATAATAGGTTGTGATATTGATAAAAATTTCAGCCAAGCGTTTCCTAATCTTTTGTGATATTACCAAAATCTTGTCTGATATTATCAAACGTCTTGCACTAAACTATCAAAATCTCACCTCATATAACGAGAGTCCTCAATTGCATTATCGAAACATTATGTGGTATTATCGAAATCAACACACAAAGACAGACACATAGACAAGTAAACAATCGCTCAGACACATAGATACAGAGTGAGATAGAGGGAGAGACAAAAACTCATACAAACACACAGTCAGACACACAAACACACAAATAGAAACAAAGAAACAGCTGCTCAGACAAACTTTGTCAGGCACACAAACTCTCTATGTCTATGTGTCTGAGTGGCTGTTTGCTTGTCTCCGTGTCTTTCTGTGTGTGTGTCTGATTCGGTGAGTTTGTTTGATTTTCTGTCCCTCTCTCTTTATGACTATGTGTCTGAGCGGATGTTTTCTTGTCTCTGTATTTGTCTGTGTGTGTCTGACCCGGCATATTTGTATGTCTCTCTCTCTCTCTCTCTCTCTCTCTCTCTCTCTCTCTCTCTGTATGCCTGTATCTCTGAGCAGTGGTTGGCTTGTTTCTATGTCGGTCTTTGTGTGTTTTTGTCTGAATCTGTGTGTTTATATGTTTTTAGTCTTTCTCTCTCTCTCTCTCTCTCTCTCTCTCTCTCTCTCTCTCTCTCTGTATGGCTGTGTCTCTGAGCAGCGGTTTGCTCGTTTCTGTGCCTGTCTTTGTGTATTTGTGTCTGAATCTGTGTGTTTGTATGTTTTTTGTCTCTCTCTCTCTGCCATGTGTCTGAATGGCTGTTTGCCTGTCTCTGTGTCTGTTTGTGTGTGTGTGTTGGATTCAGTGTGTTTGTATGTATTTTTGTCTCTCTCTTTGTGCCTGTGTGTTTTTAGTGACTGTTTGCCTGTCTCTATGCCTGTCTTGGTGTGGCTGACACGGCATGTTTGTATGTATTTTTTCTCTCTGTATGCTTATGTGTCTGAGTAGCGGTTTGCTTGTCTCTGTGTCTATGTTTGTGTTTGTTTTTCTGAATCTATTTTGTTTGTGTTTTCTTCTCTATCTCTCTGTACCTGTGTGTCTTAATGGCTGTTTCATGTCTCTGTGTCTGACTCGGTGTGTTTGTATGTATTTTTCTCTCTCCCTCTTTGTATCCATGGGTGTCTGAGTGGCGGTTTGCTTGTCTCTATGTCTGTCTTTGTGTGATTTTGTGTCTGACTGTGTAACTGTATATATTTTTGTCCGTCTCTCTGTATGCCTATGTATCTGAGGGACTTTTTGCTTGTCTCTGTGTCTGTCTATGTGTGTCTGACTTGGTGTCTTTGTATATTTTAATCTCTCTCTCTGTATACCTGTTTGTCTGAGTTGCCATTTGCTTGTCTCTATGTCTGCCTTTGTGTGACTATGTGTCTGACTGTATGTTTGTATGTGTTTCTGCCTCTCTCTCCCTCTCTCTCTCTCTCTCTGCCTATGTGTCTGAGTGGCTGTTTGCTTGTTTCTTTGTCTGTCTTTGTGTGTTTGACTCTTCGTGTTTGTATTTCTTTTTGTATCTCTCTATGCCTATGTGTTTGAGTGGTGGTTTTCTTTTCTCTATGTCTGTCTTGCGTGTGTGTGTCTGTCTGACTCGGCGTGTTTGTATGCGTTTTCTCTCTCTCTGTATGCCTATGTGTCTGAGGTCTTCTTTGTGTCTGACTTGGTGTTTTTGTATGCGTCTCTCGTCTTCTCTCTCTCTCTCTCTCTCTCTCTCTCTCTCTCTCTCTCTCTCTCTCTGTATGCCTGTGTCTGAGCGGTTGTTTGCCTGTGGCCATGTGTCTGTGTGATTTCGTCTCTGACTCAGTGTTTGTGTTTGTATGTGTGTTCGTCTGTCTCTCTGTGCCTGTTTTTCTGAGCGGCTGTTTACTTGTCTCTGTTCTGTCTGTTTGTGTCTGAGTAGCTGTGTTTGCATGCGTTTTCCTGTCTCTCTCTCTGTATGCCTATGTGTCTGAAAGGCGGTATGCTCGTCTTTATATCTGCCTTTGTTGATTTTGTGTCTGACTGCATTTGTACCTGTTTCTCTCTCTCTCTCTCTCTCTCTCTCTCTCTCGCTCTCTCTCTCTCTCTCTCTGTGCCTGCTTTTTGAGCGGTTATTTGCTTGTCTTTATGTCTCTCTTTATGCGATTGTTTGTCTGACTCAGTGTGTTTGCATGCATTTTTGTCTCACTCTCTGTATGCCAATGTGTCTGAGCAGCTTGTTTGATGTCTGTGTCAGACTTGGTGTGTTTGTATGTGTTTTTTTTTCTCTCTCTCTGTATGCCTATGGGTCTGACTGGCTGTTTGCTTGTTTCTATGTGTGTCTTTGTCTGATTTTGTTTCTGACTCTGTGTGTGTCTGTATGTGTTTTGTCTGTCTCTCTGTGCCTTTGTGTCTGAGTGGGTGTTTGCTTTTCTCTTTTTCTGTCTTTATAATTTTGTTTTTCTGACTCTGTGTGTTTGTATGTGTTTCTCTCTCTCTCTCTCTCTCTGTATGCCTATGTGTCTGAGCGGCTGTTTGCTTGTCTTTGTGTCTGTCTCTGTGTGTCGGACTCGCTGTATTTGAATGTGTTTTTTTTATCTCTCTGTCTGTGTGCCTATACTTCTGAAAGGCTATTTGCTTGTCTTTATATCTGTCTTTGTGTGATTTTATGTGTGTTTCTGTTTGTTTGTATCTTTTTCTCTCTCTCTCTCTCTCTGTGCCTGTGTGTTGGAGCGGCTGTTTGCTTGTCTCTATATCTGTCTTTGTGTGATTGTCTGTCTGACTCTGCCTGTTTGTACATATTTTAGTATCTCTCTCTGTGTCTATTCGTTTGAGCGGCTGTTTGTTTGTCTCTGTGTCTGACTCGTTGTGTTTGTATGCTATTCTCTCTCTCTCTCCCTCTCTGTATACCTGTGTGCCTGAGCAGCTGTATGTTTGTCTCTCTGTCTGTATGTGTGTGTTTGAGTTGCTGTGTTTGTGTGCGTTTTTCTCGCTCTCTCTGTACGTCTATTTGTCTGATAGGTGGTTTGCTAGTCTTTATGTCTGTCTTCGTATGATTTTGTGTCTGACTCCGTGCGTTTGTTTGTTTTTTTCTCTCTCTTTCTCTCTGTGCCTGTGTGTTTGAGTGGCTGTTTGCTTGTTTCTATGTCTGTATGTGTGTCTTTGTGTGTCTGACCCTGCTTTATTGTATACTTTATTGTTTTTCTCTCTGTATGCCCATGTGTCTGAGTGGCGGTTTGCTTGTCTCTATGCGTTTGTTTTGTATGTTTGTGTGTTGAAATTCTGAGTTCAAAAGAATTGAATTGAGTCCAAATTCGAGTTAAAAATGAGCTCAAAGGGGGGGGGGGCAAAACGTTGGGGAAGAGGAATTGGGATCCCTTGGAGGTGGGACATGGATGACCATAATTTCCTTCTTTTTGAATGTCATAGCAATTGATTCATTGGGGAACATAATTTCGCTGGTTTACTTTACCCAAACGCATGTCATAAGAAAAAAGGGGTAGCAGATTTTTCGCTTTTCGATTCATTAAAATTCGGTTCGTATTATAAAATGCGTTTGATTTACTTTACCCAAGCACGTGTCATAAGACTGGTTTCATTCAACCCTAATAAAAATTTATTCATATAATTGCCATGACCTGAATGTGTGGGTCATGTGCTAATAAGATTTATGGCAGATGTATTGAGGTGTAGGATATATTCTTTAGAGCTTCATAATGTTCCCTCGGGAGTAATGCCTATCCCCTCACAACTATTTCTGTCGCCAAAACCATCTCCTAAGTTTCATATTTGACATTTCGTTGTAGTGGAATGAAGAACTGGTTTAGTATTTGATGTATGGGGATGGAAGCCCCTGTTGTGACGTTTGCTATGTCTTCTGAGAATATACAACCCTGTACTTTGAAACGAATCAAATAGTTTTCGGTCACTCCGACCACCATTTACAATCTGATTTCTGGAGAAAAAACATATACATTTTCATTTCATTGACGTCCAATATTTTCAAACATCATACTTGCGACGCCTCAGCAGAAATGTCTCATCATGCTTCTAAGTCTGTCTCTTATTAAACATTTATAAATCATCTCCCATTCAAGACTAGTTATTTTTTTTCTTAACCTTTTTTTTTCAATTTTCTATCCTATCTTGCTTGAGGATTGATTTATACTCCATTTACCAAGAATTTCACAGATATTTAAGACTTGTGATGTATGTCAAAAATACATCCACATCATTATTTGGAAATGAACTCGGCTAGTCTCATTTCGGTTTTGAAGGAAGATTTTCCCTTTATTGATTCTTGTGTTCAGCGTTTTCTTGCTAACAAAACACAGCTTAATTGCGAGAAATGTCCTGCGATCGATATAAATCTGATTTAATGCACCTCTTATAAAGCTGTTGATTGAAAATGTTTTTCTTTTTAGAACTAATCTTCTGGTAGACTAAATTTCAGCCAAAGTGATTGTCAATAGCATTATCAGTATAAACCCAATTTAATTTGGGTCTTATAGGACTATTGACTTAAAATTCTTTTTTTTAAGAAATGGCCCTGAATTAAGCGCAAATGGCACATTTTATCAGTTGTATCAAAAATATACACATAACGTGATGCATATAGCGTGAAGTTGTTGATTGAAAAGGTTTTCTTTTTAAAAATGGTCCTGTGATAAACTGAATTCAGCCCAAATAGCACATTTTATCAGTTGCATCGTCAATATAGGCTACACACAACGTAATGCATATTATACAATGTTGGTAATTAAAAAGGTGTTATTTTTAGAAATGGTCCTTCTTATAAAAGGAATTCAGCCAAATGAGACATTTCATCAATTGTATGTCTTATAAGGCTGTTGATTAACAATAGTTTTCTTTTTAGAAATAGTTTTTTTTTAGAAGTGGCACATATTATTTTCTATAGTACGCAGAGGGGCGTCTTTGCGGCGACCCCTGGGGATTTGTCAAGCTGGAGTTGATGGAGTTAGAAAATATAGTAGCTAATGCTGTCTACCTTAAGGCAAGGGAGGTCTTGAAGGTCTCATTTCGGTTTTGAAGGAAGATTTCCCCTTTATTGATTCTTGTGTTCACCGTTTTCTTGCTAACAAAACACAGCTTAATTGCGAGAAATATCCTGCGATCGATATAAATCTGATTTAATGCACCTCTTATAAAGCTGTTGATTGAAAATGTTTTTCTTTTTAGAACTAATCCTTCTGGTAGACTAAATTTCAGCCAAAGTGATTGTCAATAGCATTATCAGTATAAACGCAATTTAATTTGGGTCTTATAGGACTATTGACTTAAAATCCTTTTTTTTTAAGAAATGGCCCTGAATTCAGCGCAAATGGCACATTTTATCAGTTGCATCAAAAATATACACATAACGTGATGCATATAGCATGAAGTTGTTGATTGAAAAGGTTTTCTTTTTAAAAATGGTCCTGTGATAAACTGAATTCAGCCCAAATAGCACATTTTATCAGTTGCATCGTCAATATAGGCTACACACAACGTAATGCATATTATACAATGTTGCTAATTAAAAAGGTGTTATTTTTAGAAATGGTCCTTCTTATAAAAGGAATTCAGCCAAATGAGACATTTCATCAATTGTATGTCTTATAAGGCTGTTGATTAACAATAGTTTTCTTTTTAGAAATGGTTCTTCTGGTAGCCTAAATTCAGCCAAAGTGGCACATATTATTTTCTATAGTACGCAGAGGGGCGTCTTTGCGGCGACCCCTGGGGATTTGTCAAGCTGGAGTTGATGGAGTTAGAAAATATAGTAGCTAATACTGTCTACCTTAAGGCAAGGGAGGGTAAGACAACATTTAATTTTTCGCTTCTTTTTCTATTTCTTATTTTTGCTTTTTGTCACAATTCTATAGGCTTACGTGAAATCACAATGAGATAGTCTGTCAATTTTTCTAATTTTCATTTGGTCGATTGTATTCAATTATGGTCATTTAAGGTTATTTTTACAGCACCGATAATTGATCTTTAAATCATCAGCTATATTAGATTATACGAACTATTAATAATATAAAACGTATGATGTTTTTCAAATTGTTTTTTCGTCAGGCTTATTGGCCATATATATCATTAGAGCATCCTCTAAGCCTACACCTCTTATTAATTATGAAAGCTTCAAGTAAAAAAACAACAGTGCAGAGAATAAAAAAAAAAAAAAAAATCGTAGAGAATGACATAAAAAGAAGAAATTTTAGGCTCCAGTTTTTGAAATTTCATTAAAAGCTAATTTATTGGCCCATTATTATGGGAGGGGACCTCCTTTTGCAGCTTTGGTCACAAAACTGTCAAAAAGCTTGATGAGTCTTGAACTGGTATCCCATTTGGCCTATTTGGCACTCCTATTTATGTGTCCTGAGCCTTACTGAAGCGTTCCTACCTCCTTTTGCAGCTTTGGTCACAAAACTGTCAAAAAGCTTGATGAGTCTTAAACTGGTATCCCATTTGGCCTATTTGTCACTCCTATTTATGTGTCCTGAGCCTTACTGAAGCGTTCCTACCTCCTTTTGCAGCTTTGGTCACAAAACTGTCAAAAAGCTTGATGAGTCTTGAACTGGTATCCCATTTGGCCTATTTGGCACTCCTATTTATGTGTCCTGAGCCTTACTGAAGCGTTCCTCTTTCAAGGTAAACTAAATTTGGCAACAAAAACGTCCCCATAAGCCAAATGTGGCGTAAAGGGTTCATCCTTGAGTGCAAGTATTTCATGGGAAGCTAATAGCTGCTGTACGTCCATGGCGCACTGCAATGGATCATTGTTGTTTTGACGGAAAAAGTTTCTTTTTACGTCTTTCTGGACTCGTTACAAGTGAGCATTAAGACTCCGCATCACATCTGAATAATATGGCGTGTTGACAGTAGTACCATTTGGGACAAATTCTCAATGTACTGTCAAAGAAAAGGAAAGAACAGTGTTGTGGTACTTGATTTCTGCAGCATGGTTTTCCTGTGGAAACCACTACGTCTAATGTCCTTCGCCATTCTCTGCTTTGCCTTTTGTGCCAAAATAAGAAGCCAACTTTTATCCCAGCCACAATTGTTTGCAGCAGTCATGTTCATGCGGTGGAGGCAAGTTCACACCAGTGGAGGTCTTACCCAGTTTACTATGATATTTTTGTCACACATCTTGGGTATGTTTAGCAAGGTTTGACATGCTTCACTGCCTAATTTTTGTTTTTACACTTATTAGGTGGACACTGCTGGGTCAGTACGCTTGAAAGTTTCTCCTGCGATTGACGACAAGGCAGCCAAGAGGGTCGTATTTATACCCTAAGTATGATTCACTACTGCGAGATTTTTTAACCAAGCTTCCATGGAGTCCTGCTATTACCTTTTCTGAAACAAAGTCCTCAGGAGGTTCTTCGAGGCTCTGCAACAAAGGGTAATCTAGACAAAATATAAACAATGTCAGAGATATGGTGTCAAGAACATATAGAGGAGTTGATTTTTGGGAGAGCGTCATAAGTTCTAAAAAATAGCACAGGCAACTATATGAAAAATGAAAAAAATTATTGGAAAACCGCAAAACTAGGTTTTTGAGAGGGGTGGGGGCACAGACCCAAAGCTTACCGCCGCGTGCTTGCCTGAATGGTTTACATTGCGGGGAGGAGTTCTTTGAGACACGCACCTTATTTTAAGAGCTCTGCAAAGATAAAAAGACATGGAAACAACAACTCCTAGTGTAACGTATCTGTTGACTCCTAGGGATTTAAAAGGGGCTAAAGCGGTCCAGGGAATACCTGACTAAGATGGAGCGACAACGTGAGGAGAAAAATCATTTATAAAAGCGTGAACTCGCACTTAGACGAGGCACAAGAGTCCGCAGCCTCAAGAAATATTGTATAAACATAGTACATTTTGTAAATGTCTAACAGATTTGTCGGTTCTTTTGTAATAAAAGTCTTTAACCCTCGAAGCTGGAAGTTGAAAACTAGCTTAAGTAACAGAAATGTGCTCTGAGAATTAGCCATACGCTCATGGATCTAGCTCATCACCTTTCGCCTAGCTGCAAAAGAGTTGAGAGGAGCTTCAAACATAGTGTCTCTTGTTTGGAATATACAAATTCTATTTTTTTTTTTAATTTTGTTCCAAATTTTTTCAAGAAATGAAAAACTTTTGATGAAAAAGTTTACAATGAACAAATTGTATTTTTAAATTATTTTTCTTCAACTCACTGACTTTCTGTATCGTTTATTGTTGCTATTTTATGTTTGTACCGTAAATTCGCTTTTTTTTGTGAGCCATTAGCAGTGATGCCATAAGGCTTTTAACGACACACATAGGCAATACTCCTTTCTTCCTTTAATAATTTAAAATGAACGGCGAACCCCTCAAGACGCAGGTGTTATTAAACTTCTCCGAGACGCAGGTGCATGTTACGTCATAGGGAATGTCTTCTAAGAGATGCAGGTGTATGCTACGTAATATGAGATTGCTTGCTTACTTTGAGGATAACGTAATCTTGCGTGACTTGATGGATTTTTTGGGAGTGACGCAATCTCGCGTGACATGCTAGACTTGGGGCCCGCGGGGAACCCCCACTTGTAACTGAGCACGGTGTACTAGTGGGTGTTACGTAATGGCGGTACACGCGTGCGTTACGTAATAGCGGTGCATACGTGGGTGTTACGTAATGGGGGTGCACACGGGAGATGTCACGTAATGGCAGGGCACACGTGGTGTGGTAAGTAATGACAGCGCACACGTTGGATACTACGTAATGACTGTACACTCATCCGTGTTACATAATGCTTCAAGAGATTCTTGTCTTCGGAGATTTCTTTTTCTTTCAAGGTGTTTTTTTTTCAGGGAACCTTCATATACTAATGATTTTTGTCCCCATTAGGGTTCGAAAGGGTCATTTCCATCCAATGGAACTTTGCCCTAGGCAGCTGGACTAGTAATCTATTTCTATATGATTCAGGAAATATATTCTACGAAATAACCAATTCCACCCTCGAAGAATTCCCATGTCCCGCTTACTAGAATGATTAAGCTACTGATTACATGTTTCCTATGACTGCAATAATTGACATGCAGAGGGGAAAATCGATACTAGAGTTTGGTTACATTTGAAGTGCACCTGCTTGCTAAATAATTCTTTAAAAGGCTACTTCTTAGCCATATGATCTTAGCATTTTGGAGGGTCCTTCTTAGGAAAATACTCCTTCTTACAGAATGTTTAGAGATGTTTTCTTACAGAATGTAACTTAATTCTATATTTTATTCATTTTTCTTGGTATTATTTTCTCTCAATCCCAACTTGTGATACTCAATGGCTGACAAACAAAACCCTCTAGCAAGCACTATCATACATATGACATTTTTCGGGAATTTTTATACACAAATATTCGTTTACACAAGAATTGTTCGTTAAAACTTTCCTCAGTAGCGTTTCTTCTGGTGACTCCTAGCAATTAAGGCCAGCGTGGAACAATTTACCACTCCTGATGACACCCTTCTGGCCCACATTATCACACCTAAGGGTTTTTTCGAGCTTTTACCCTAAGAAATAAATTTATAAACTAAAAAAAATGACCATTATTTTATTTGAACCTGTTGTGTGCTGATCAAACAGTTCGTGGTAACGAACTGTAGTAAGGAGCGATCCGGCTCAATAGTAACCAAAACTCTAAAAAATTGAATTTTAATATCAATATCTACATCAAAAAAATCGCATTTTAATGCTGATTTTAAATATATAAGTTTCATCAAGTTTAGTCTTACCCATCAAAAGTTACGAGCCTGAGAAAATTTGCCTTATTTAACAAAATAGGGGGAAACACCCCCTAAAAGTCGTAGGATCTTAACGAAAATGACACCATCAGATTCAGCGTATCAGAGAACCCTACTGTAGAAGTTTCAAGCTCCTATCTACAAAAATATGGAATTTTGTATTTTTTGCCAGAAGACAAACCACGGGTGCGTGTTTATTTGTTTGTTTGTTTTTTTTTCTCCCCAGGGGTCATCGTATCGACCAAGTGGTCCTAGAATGTCGCAAGAGGGCTCATTCTAACGGAAATGAAAAGTTCTAGTTCCCTTTTTAAGTGACCAAAAAAATTGGAGGGCATCTAGGCCCCCTCCCACGCTCATTTTTTTCCCAAAGTCAACGGATCAAAATTTTGAGATAGCCATTTTGTTCAACATAGTCGAAAACCATAATAACTATCTCTTTGGGGATGACTTACTCCCCCACAGTCCCTGGGGGAGGGGCTGCAAGTTACAAACTTCGACCAGTGTTTACATATAATAATGGTTATTGGGAAGTGTACAGACGTTTTCAGGGGGATTTTTTTGGTTTTGGGGGTAGGGTTGAGGGGAGAAGGCTATGTGGGAGGATCTTTCCTTGGAGAAATATGTCATGGGGGAAGAAAAATTCAATAAAAAGGGCGCAGGGCGCAGGACGAATCTGGTCACGTTAGAAAAAAACGTCAAATTCAGAGCTTAATATACAATGCTGGGTGTTCGGAGCCTCTCTATTATGGAGTATAATATGAAAATAACACAACTATACGAGCGATAAAACATATATACCACAACCATAACTCAACTAACGAAAGAACTGCTAAGAGATAACACAACTATAAAGCGAAAACAGGTGAAAACTAACGGGAAAATAAACGAACTAAGAGGTGGATGGGGCCCAGAGAAAAAATATAATCCTTTTCCAATTTTGAGCCTAACTTCCGCAAAAAAGTAATAATGTCAGAAGCCCCGAAATACCGAATTATTTTCTTTTCAAACAGTTCGTGGTAACGAACTGTAGTAAGGAGCGACCCGGCTCAACAGTGAACGAAACTCTAAAAAACGAAATTTTGATGCTAAAATATACATCAAAAGAATCAGATTTGCATGCTGATTTTAAATATGTAAGTTTCATCAAGTCTTTGTCATCAAAAGTTACGAGCCTGAGAAAATTTGCCTTATGTTAGAAAATAGGGGGAAACACCCCCTAAAAGTCACAGAATCTTAACGAAAATCACACCATGGCATTCGGCGTATCAGAGAACCCTGTAGTTAAATTTTCAAGCTCCTATCTACAAAAATGTGGAATTTCGTTTTTTTTTCCAGAAGACAAATCACGGGTGCGTGTTTATTTGTTTTTTTTTTTTTCCCAGGGGTCATCGTATCGACCAAGTGGTCCTAGAATGTCGCAAGAGGGCTCATTCTAACGGAAATGAAAAGTTCTAGTGCCCTTTTTAAGTGACCAAAAAATTGGAGGGCACCTAGGCCCCCTCCCACGCTCATTTTTCTCCAAAGTCAACAGATCAAAATTTTGAGATAGCCATTTTGTTCCTCATAGTCAAAAACCATAATAACTATGTCTTTGAGAATGACTTACTCCCCCAAAGTCCCTGGGGGAGGGGCTGCAAGTTACAAACTTCGACCAGTGTTTACATATAGTAATGGTTATTGGGAAGTGTACAGTCGGTTTCAGGGGATTTTTTTTTTGGTTTTGGGGGTGGGGTTGAGGGGAGGGGGCTATGTGGGAGGATCTTTCAATGGAGAAATATGTCATGGGGGAACAGAAATTCAATGAAAAGGGCGCAGGATTTTCTAAAATTACTATAAAAAAAACAATGAAAAAATAAACATGGAAAAGTTTTTTTTCAATTGAAAGTAAAGAGTAGCATTGAAACTTAAAACAAACAGAGATTATTAAGCATATGAGGGGTTCTAAAAATGCTTTAGCATAAAGAGCGAGGTATTTAGGAGGAGATCAATACCTCGCTCTTCATGCTATAGTATTTTTAGTAATTTCAACTATTTATTCTACGGCTTTTCTGATTCAGGGATCATTCTTAAAAAATTGGGACAAAACTTACGATTTAGTGTAAAGAACGAGGTATTAACGAGGGTACAAACCCTCTCATATACATAATAAAAATTAAAGAATATAAAAGTTTGTTACGTATTATAATTATTAAGTTACGTATATTTTTTACTAATAGAAAAATTCGTTAAAAATAAAAATTTATAGTTGCCATTTTATGTAACCGAAAAATTGCATGTCAACTAGGCCTCCTTTCCCATCCCTTATTTCTCAAAATCGTCTGATCAAAACTAAGAGAAAGCCATTTAGCCAAAAAAGGAATTAATATGCAAATTTCATTTTAATAATTTATGTGTGGAGAGCCAAAATCAAACATGCATTAATTCAAAAACGTTCAGAAATTACGTAAAAAAACTAGTTTTTTTTAACTGAAAGTAAGGAGCCACATTAACACTTAAAACGAACAGAAATTACTCCGTATATCAAATGGGTTGTCCCCTCCGCAATCCCTCGCTCTTTACGCTAAAGTTTGACTCTTCGCCACAATTCTGCTTTTTAATACAATTAAAAGCTTTAGCGTAAAGAGCGAGGGATTGCGGAGGGGACAACCCATTTCATATACGGAGCAATTTCTGTTCGTTTTAAGTTTTAATGTCGCTTCTTACTTTCAGTTAAAAAACTAGTTTTTTTTTATGTAATTTTGTTCATGAAACTTGTTGCATGTTGATTTTTCTCTTCGTCAAACTTGTACATTGATTTTTCTCTTTGTGAAACTGATTTTGCTCATGGAACTTATTGCGTGCTGATTCTGTTCATGGGACTTCTTACATATTGATTTTATTCGAGGAACTTTTGTGTGCAGATTTTTTTTTTCGTGAAACTTTTTGCCTGTTGATTTTTTTCCTCGTGAAACTGATTTTGTTCATGGAGCTTGTAGCGTGTTGATTTTTTGTTCATGGAACTTGTTGTGTGCTGATTTTTGTTCATGAAACTTGTTACATGTTGATTTTTCAGGAAAAACCAAGGAGGAAAAGACCTCCGCTTGCCTTAGTGCAGAATAAAAAAAACACAAATCTTAAAAAAAACACACAAAACTAAAATAAGATGACCCTTTCTGAGTAATGGTGAAAGGGTAACTTTCCCTGTTACTCAGAAAAGGTCACTTTATTTTTAGTGTTTTGTTCTAACGTTTGTTTTTTGTATTTTTATCAGTTTTATTCTGCACCGAAGACGGCGAAGCAGAGGTCTAAACCAAAATATTTGCATAATTCCTCAATTTTTTCACTGGGTGTTTATTATCCTCGTTTTCTCCTTTCTTTGAAATTTTATGTGCTGTTATGAATAGCCAGAGTGGTATCAGAAATTATTTATCAAAATTTCTCCAGTACAGCAAAAAGTATAAGCTCAGCATGTCAGCAAAAAAAAAGTATAGAACAAACGCTATTATAGAAATCTTGATAGCACAGAGGCAAGCAGGATAATTGCCCTGGCCAGGTTAAATTTGGTTCGAATCTATAAGACAAATTTTTGTCTTAGAGATGACTGAAAACTTCTTAGTTTTATAAAAGACTAAAAATAGAAAATAATAAATGTAAATTTTAAAAACTTGTTTTAAAAATGGACTTCAAAGCAGAGGATATCTTTCCTCTAAAATCCATGAAGAAAATCGAAACGAGGAATGGGCTTCACGTAACTTGATATTTTTCATTCGTTTTCCTCAATTCGTTTTCTGTCATTTATGTATTTGCTACTTATATTAATTTGATATCAATGTTTTGTAAAGCCCAATTCGTTTTACCCCCCTCTGTTTGACTTACATTTAACTATTCTCAAGAAAAAATAGATCCTCTACTTTTTAAGCCATTTTCAAAACAAGTCTGAAAAATATGTTTATTATTTTCATTTTTTAAAAACTTTTCGAAACTCGCATCAAATTTTTCGTTTACTTTCTATTCGGCCATTAATCATATCCAGGATAGGGTAAGGTTTCTACACCTCAGTTTTTATTCTGAAAAGAATTCCCTCATATCAATTAGGATGTATCCTGGAGAGACAATTTAGATGAGAAAATAACTCCAGCAAAACTGAATCTTGAGTACCGCCCCAACCAAATTGTCATAGATACCCGTCAATTATAAAAGGAAGAAAATAAAGGGTTTTTCTTTCAGTAATTTCATAACTATTAACATTCACTTTATTATGAAATTAAAGTTAATGAATTTAATTGACTACAGACGTAACTACATTGATTATCTCCTCTGGGGCTTATACCCTAATATGGGGTAAAGGAGGTAATATCACTTATCCAGGAGACCAGTGATTCCTCCATGTCTTCTGTTTTAAAAAACGCCTCCACTATTACCAGCCGATACACAATTAATTGTAATAAAAAAGTTTTAAGGCTTAAAAAGTAAAATTTGTAGAATTTCATGTAAGGTGTAACATACATTTTCGTAGCGTTTTGTTAACTTGAATAGAATTGTTGCAACGTGCCTCTCTCCTTCTTACGATTAAATGAAACAAGCTTTTTTTTTTACTGAAAGTAAGAAGCAATATTAAAACTTGAACAGAATATGACGGGTGGCTACCCCTCCTCAATACTCTACCCTTCACGCTAAAGTCTTTTGGTACTTCTAAAAAACCTCTGATTCTAATTGTGTTTCAGGAGTCGTTTTTCAAGTATTGGGACAAAAAGTCGGACTTTAGCGTAAAGAGCAAGGTATTGAGGAGGGGATAACCCCCTCATGTACGGAGTAATTTCTGTTCCGTTTAAGTTTTAATGTTGCTCCTTAATTTCAGCTAAGAACTTTTATTTATTCAACTTCTAATCTTTTTCGGATAATGCTGGGAAATCTGCTTTCTCCTCCACAAAAATTCCTCCATGGAAAACTCCTTCCGCGTAAAATCCCCCCCCCCCCCTCGCTGTAAAATTCCCCTCTTGGCAGTTCCATCTTTATTAAAATTTTTCCCTGGAAAATTTCTTGCAAACGATTCAGCCTGAAAAATGCTCCTTAGCATCCCTGTATTTGAAAAAAGATTCCTCCGTCCAATGGAAACTTTCTCCAGAAGAAAATTCCCTCATGGAGAGCTTTTCCCGCGAACTCCCCACCTCCTTCATGGAAAACCCCCTAGACATTTTTAACCCCGCTGAAAATTTCCCCCGGAAAATTGCTTCGGAATATCTCCGCATGCGAAACTTAGTCGCCCAAGAGAAAGTAAGACAAATTAAAGGAATTTCGTATGGGAATCCTGGCAAATCCCCCCTCCCTGTAAGATTTTCCTGGAAAGTTAACCCCAGAAACTTCCCTCCGCACGGAAAACTCTCCTCGTAAAAAATCCCCCCCCCCCCAAAAAAAAAAGATGTCTGTATACTTCCCAATAACTAATACAATCAGAGGCAACGCTATAGCGTTGCTTATAGTCTAGGCCATACGGCTCCAATGTTTTATTATTTGTTTATTTATTTATTATTTTGTTTCCCAGAGGGACTTCATATGGAAGCGGTCGCCGTATAAACTTCAGAGGGGTCTCATTCGATTGGACATCGTAATTTCTAGTGCCCTTTTTAAGAGTCAAAGTGATCGGAGGGCAACCAGTCCCCCTCCCTCCACGTCATTTTCCCCCCAAATACGTACGATAAAAATTTTGAGATAGTACTTTTGTTAAAAACAGTTCAAAGATCATATAACAGAAGCTTGGGGTCGAAACAACACCTCAGGGCCCGGGGGCAGTTATTGTAAGTTATATCCTGGGAGTATATATGGTTATTTTAGAAGGGATGCTCGTATAAACTTCAGAGAGGGCTCATGTGATCAGAAATTGTAAGTTCTAGTTCAAATGTTTGAGAGTCAAAAGAAATCAGAGGGCCACTAGTCCCCCCACGCGCTTTTTTGCCAGATACACCTGATAAAAATTTTGAGATAGCCATTTTGTTAAGAATCGTTAAAATATAAGATAATAAAATATCCGGAGTCAACACAATCCCCGAGAGTATATAAGGTTTTTTGTAAGGGGAGGTCGTATAAACCTCAGAGGTGAGGGTAACTTGCCCACCCCAATGCCCCATGTCCCCAAAATGTATCTGATCAAGATTATGAGATAGCTATTATGTTCAAAATAGTTTAAAGATCAAATAACAGAAACTCAGGGGTCAAAACAGCCCCCCAGAGCCCGGTGGAAGTGTTGTAAGTTATGCCGTGAAGAGAAGTCTTTTTGTGAAGGGTGGTCGTATAAATATCATAGGTGACTCAGTTGATTGGAAATTGAAATTCTTCCTTTTTTAAGAGTCACCAAAGTGATCGGTGGGCATATACCGCCCCCCGTTCTTTTTTCCCCAACTGCATATGATCAAAATTTTGAGATAGCCATTTTGTTTGAAATATTCCAACGATCAGATGACAAAACTTCGGGGGTCCACATATCCTCCCCCCCCCAAAAAAAACGGAAAGGGTTGTAACTTGGGAGTGTACCCTGGGAGCATATAAAGTTTTTACGGAAAAGATGGTCCTAGGGGACTCACAAGATTGGAAATCGAAAGTTCTAGTTCCCTTTTTAAGAGTAAAAAGTAATCCAATAGCAAATAGAATCCCCCCACCAACCCCAAGGCCGTAAGGCTCCAATTTTTTTCTCCAGAGGCACTTCATGGGCAAAGGGGTGGTGTTATAAACTTCAGAGGGGGTTCATCAATTAAGGATTTCTATTGGCCTTTTTAAGGCTCAATAGTAATTGGAGGGCATCAGGACTCCGCTTCCACGTCCTCTTTACCCCAAACGCATCCAATCAAAATTTTTAGATGTCCATTATATGCGAAATAGTCAAGAAGTGAAGTAATTGAAATAATTACTCCCAGGGAATTGACAAAACCTCCCACTGCCCCAGGGCAAGGGATATAAGTTTTGCAACCTGCCCATTGTTCATATAGAAGGTTTTTATTGAAGGGTAATCGTGTAGGCTTCGGAAAAGCATCATTCGATTCAAATAGAAAGTTTTAGCTCCATCTTGAAAAGTCAAGAGTATTCAAACGGTAGACATCCCCACGCCTTTTTATGGCACTTGGTATTAACCAAGTGACATATAGAAATCGCAAATTATGTCGGTCTGTCGGTCAGTCGGTCCGGGTTTTGCTACTTTAGACACTTCCAGGTAAGCTAGGACGATGAAATTTGGCAGGCGTATCAGGAACCAGACCAGATTAAATCAGGGACCGGACCAGATTAAATTAGAAATAGTCGTTTTCCCGATTTGACCATCTGTGGGGGGAGAGTGGGGGGACCGTTTATTCGGAAAAAATAGAAAAATAGAAGTATTTTTAACTTACGAACGGTTGATCGGATCTCAATGAAATTTGATGTTTGGAAGGATATCGTGTCTCAAAGCTGTAATTTTAAATCCCGACCGGATCTGGTGACATTGGGGGGGGGGGGAGTTGGGAGGGGATACCTAAAATCTTGGAAAACACTTAGAGTGGAGGATCGGGATGAAACTTAGTGGGAAAAATAAGCACAAGTCCTAGATACATGATTGACATAACCGGAATGGATCTGCTCTCTTTGGTGTAGTTGGGGGGGGGGGGGGTAATTCTGAAAAATTAGAAAAAAATGAGGTATTTTTAACTTACGAATGGATATCGGATCTCGATGAAATTTGATATTTAGAAGGATATCGTGTCTCAAAGCTCTTATTTTAAATCCAAAACAGATCTGGTGACATTGGGGGGAGTTGGGAGGGGGAAACCTAAAACTGGGAAAACACTTAAAGGGGAGGGATCGGGATGAAACGTGGTGTGAAGAATAAGCACAAGTCCTAGATACATGATTGACATAAGCGGAACGGATCCGCTCTCTTTGGGGTAGTTGGGGGGGGGGGAGTTAATTCTCAAAAATTAGAAAAAATGAGGTATTTTTCACTTACGAACGGGTAATCGGATCTCAATGAAATTTGATATTTAGAAGGATATCGTGTCTCATAGCTCTTATTTTAAATCCCAAACAGATCTGATGACATTGGGGGGTGGGGAGTTGGGAGGGGGAACCTAAAACTTGGAGAACACTTAGAGTGGAGGGATCGGGGTGAAACTTGGTGGGAAAAATAAGCACAAGTCGTAGATACATGATTTACATAAACTGAACGGATCCGCTCTCTTTGGGGTAGTTGGGGGGGGGGGGGGGTAATTCTGAAAAATTAGAAAAAATGAGGTATTTTTAACTTACGAATGGATATCGGATCTCGATGAAATTTGATATTTAGAAGGATATCGTGTCTCAAAGCTCTTATTTTAAATCCAAAACAGATCTGGTGACATTGGGGGGAGTTGGGAGGGGGAAACCTAAAACTGGGAAAACACTTAAAGGGGAGGGATCGGGATGAAACGTGGTGTGAAGAATAAGCACAAGTCCTAGATACATGATTGACATAAGCGGAACGGATCCGCTCTCTTTGGGGTAGTTGGGGGGGGGGGAGTTAATTCTCAAAAATTAGAAAAAATGAGGTATTTTTCACTTACGAACGGGTAATCGGATCTCAATGAAATTTGATATTTAGAAGGATATCGTGTCTCATAGCTCTTATTTTAAATCCCAAACAGATCTGATGACATTGGGGGGTGGGGAGTTGGGAGGGGGAACCTAAAACTTGGAGAACACTTAGAGTGGAGGGATCGGGGTGAAACTTGGTGGGAAAAATAAGCACAAGTCGTAGATACATGATTTACATAAACTGAACGGATCCGCTCTCTTTGGGGTAGTTGGGGGGGGGGGGGGTAATTCTGAAAAATTAGAAAAAATGAGGTATTTTTAACTTACGAATGGGTAATCGGATCTCAAAAAAATTTGATATTTAGAAGGATATCGTGTCCCAGAGCTCTTATTTTAAATACCGACCGAATTTGGTGACATGGGGGGAGTTGAGAGGGGGAAACCTAAAACTTGGAAAACTCTTAGAGAGGAGGGATCGGGATGAAACTTGGTGGGAAAAATAAAAACAAGTCCTAGATACATGATTGACATAACCGGAACAGATCCGCTCTCATTGGGGTAGTTGGGGGGGGGGGGGTTAGTTCTGAAAAATTAGGAAAAATGAGGTATTTTTAACTTACGAACGGGTGATCGGATCTCAGTGAAATATGATATTTAGAAGGATATCGTGTCTCAAAGCTCTTTTTTAAGTCCCTACCGGATCTGGTGATATTGGGGGGAGATTGGGGTGGGAGAATCTAAAGTCACGGAAAACGCTTAGATTGGAGGGATCGGGATGAAACTTGGTGGGAAAAATTAGCAGAAGTCTTAGATACTTGATTTACATAATTGGAACGGATCCGCTCTATTGGGGGGGGGGGGGGGGGGCTAATTCTGAAAAATTAGAAAAAATGACGTATTTTTAACTTACGAAGGAGTGATCGGATCTTCGTGAAACTTCATATTTAGAAGGATCTCGTGACTCAGATCTCTTTATTTTAAATCTCAACCGGATCCAGCGTTATTTGGGGGGGGGGGGAGTTGAGGGAACCGGAAATCTTAGAAAATATTAAAAGCGGTGAGATCAGGATGAAACTGGATGGGAAGAATAAAAACCTGTTTAAGACACGTGACTGAAATAATCGGACTGGATCTGCTCTCTTTGGTGGAGTTGGGCGGGGGGGGGGGTGTAATTTTGAAAATTGAGGTATTTGTAACTTACATAAGGGTGACCAGATCTTAGTGAAATTTGATATTTAGAAGGGTCTTGCGCTTTAAAGCTCTAATTTTAAATTCAGACCAGATCCTGTGACATTGGGGGCGTTGGAGGGGAAAACTGGAATTCTTGGAAAACCTGAAAATTGGGATATTTTTATTTTACGAATAGGTGATCGGATCTTATTGAGATTTGATATTTAGAAGGAATTCATGTCTCAGAGCTCTTATTTCAAATCCTGACCAGATCTTTTGACATTGGGGGGAGTTGGAGGGGGGAATCTTGGAAAATACGTTGATTGGAGGAATCGGGATGAAGCTTGGTGGATAGAATAAGCAAATGTCCTTGATACGTGATTGACGGAACCGTACTGGATTCGCTCTCTTTGGGGGAGTTGGGGGGAGGGGTTCCGTGATTTGGCGAGTTTGGTGCTTCTGGACGTGCTAGGACGATGAAAATCGGTAGGCGTGTCAGGGAGCTGCACAAATTGACTTGATAAAGTCGTTTTCCCAGATTCGACCATCTGGGGAGCTAAAGGGAGGAAAAATTATAAAAAATGAGGTATTTATAACTTACGAGTGGGTGGTCGGATCTTAATGAATTTTGATCTGACGATCTGATTGGATTCGACGATCTGATATCGTGACTCAGAGCTTTATTTTAAATCCTGACTGGCATTAAACCTCTTATTTTCCTTTTAAATCAATCTATTGATTCATAGAATTTTGCTAGAGCTCATACCATATGATCTCTTGGCTCTTAGCTCTTCTTGCCTCGTCACAAGTGCCATATGAGCTCTTGGCTCTTGTTCTAAAGGCTATCGGTCAAAATTTTGAGTTAGCCATTTTGTTCAAAATAATCTAAATGTCAAATAGCTATGGTTACTGGTATGAACCCCCCCCCCAGCCCTGGGGGAAAGGTATGTAAGCTATACTAGCAGCCCATCGTTAACATATAAAGCTTCTATGGAACGCGTGGTCGCATAAACTTTTGAGGAAGTGCATTTGATCGGAAATCTAATTTGTTGTGCCCTTTTTAAGAAAAGAAAATGATCAAAAAGTAACAAGCCCCCTCCTCTTTGGTCTTTCCCCCCAAGTGCATCTTGTAAAATTTTGAAATAGCCATTTTGTTCAAAATAATCCTAAATTCAAATTGATATAACTTAGAGGCTGAGAAATCCTCCATAGACCTCAGGGAAAGCGATCAATGGACAG